>NW_026574775.1:0-7432 GCF_905146905.1 Nyctereutes procyonoides | reverse complement strand
GGGCAAGATGGCGGAAGAGCAGGGTCCCCAAATCACCTGTCTCCACCAAATTACCTAGATAACCTTCAAACCATCCTGAAAATTTACGAATTCGGCCTGAGATGTAAAGAGAGACCAGCTGGAATGCTACAGTGAGAAGAGTTCGCGCTTCTATCAAGGTAGGAAGACGGGGAAAAAGAAATAAAGGAACAAAAGGCCTCCGAGGGGGAGGGGCCCCGCGAGGAGCCGGGCTGAGGCCGGGGCGAGTGTCCCCAGGACAGGAGAGCCCCGTCCCGGAGGAGCAGGAGCTGCACCAACCTTCCCGGGCGGGCGGAAAGGGGCTCGCAGGGAGTTGGAGCAGGACCCAGGAGGGCGGGGATGCCCTCGGGCTCCCGGGGACACTAAGAGACACCTGCGAGCGCAGGGGAGTGCTCCGAGCTCCCTAAGGGCTGCAGCGCGCACGGCGGGACCGACCGGAGCAGCTCGGAGGGGCTCGGGAGCGGCTCCAGGGAGGGGGCTGCGGGGCGGGAGCGCGAATCCCACAGCGCAGGCCCCGGAGCACAGGGCGCCGGGACACAGCCCAGGATCCGGCCTCCCCCTGGGACAGGCAGAGGCCGGGAGGGCCCAGGACAGCAAGGACGCTCCTGCCCCGAGCTGAGCACATCAGCGGCCCCGCCCCGGAGCCTCCAGGCCCTGCGGACGGAGAACCGAGAGCCCCGAGCCCCGTAGTTCCTGCGGAGACTGAATCCAGGCTTCCAGAGTTGCCATAGCAACTGCGGCTGATCCTCCTGGGGCCTCACGGGGTAAACAACCCCGCTGAGCCCTGCAGCAGGCAGGGGCAGAGCAGCTCCCCCAAGTGCTAACACCTGAGAATCAGCGCAACAGGCCCCTCCCCCAGAAGACCAGCTGGACCGACCAGTGATACTCCCCCGTGTTCCAATACAACTTGTTTTTGGCCACTCTGCACTGAGCAAAATGACTAGAAGGAAAACCTCACTTCAAAAGAAAGAATCAGAAACAGCCCTCTCTCCCACAGAGTTACAAAATCTGGATTACACTTCAATGTCAGAAAGCCAATTCAGAAGCACCATTATACAGCTACTGGTGGCTCTAGAAAAAAGCATTAAGGCCTCACGAGACTTCATGACTGCAGAATTTAGATCCAATCAGGCAGAAATTAAAAATCAATTGAATGAGATGCAATCCAAACTAGAAGTCCTAACGACGAGGGTTAACGAGGTGGAAGAACGAGTGAGTGACATAGAAGACAAGTTAATGGCAAAGAGGGAAACTGAGGAAAAAAGAGATAAACAATTAAAGAACCATGAAGACAGATTAAGGGAAATGAACGACACTCTAAGGAAGAAAAACCTACGTTTAATTGGGGTTCCCGAGGGCGCCGAAAGGGACAGAGGGCCAGAATATGTATTTGAACAAATCCTAGCTGAAAACTTTCCCAATCTGGGAAGGGAAACAGGCATTCAGATCCAGGAAATAGAGAGATCCCCCCCTAAAATCAATAAAAACCGTTCAACACCTCGACATCTAATAGTGAAGCTTGCAAATTCCAAAGATAAAGAGAAGATCCTTAAAGCAGCAAGAGACAAGAAGTCCCTGACTTTCATGGGGAGGAATATTAGGGTAACAGCAGACCTCTCCACAGAGACCTGGCAGGCCAGAAAGGGCTGGCAGGATATATTCAGGGTCCTAAATGAGAAGAACATGCAACCAAGAATACTTTATCCAGCAAGGCTCTCATTCAAAATGGAAGGAGAGATAAAGAGCTTCCAAGACAGGCAGGAACTGAAAGAATATGTGACCTCCAAACCAGCTCTGCAAGAAATTTTAAGGGGAACTCTTAAAACTCCCCTTTAAGAAGAAGTTCAAGTAACTCTGAACGTGAATGGGCTTAATGACCCCATCAAAAGGCGCAGAGTTTCAGACTGGATAAAAAAACAGGACCCATCTATTTGCTGTCTACAAGAGACTCATTTTAGACAGAAGGACACCTACAACCTGAAAATAAAAGGTTGGAGAACCATTTACCATTCAAATGGTTCTCAAAATTTACCCTAAAAACTGCAGAACACTTCTGAAAGAAATTGAGGAAGACACAAAGAGATGGAAAAATATTCCATGCTCATGGATTGGCAGAATTAATATTGTGAAAATGTCAATGTTACCCAGGGCAATTTACACGTATAATGCAATCCCTATCAAAATACCATGGACTTTCTTCAGAGACTTAGAACAAATTATTTTAAGATTTGTGTGGAATCAGAAAAGACCCCAAACAGCCAGGGGAATTTTAAAAAAAGAAAACCATAGCTGGGGGCATCACAATGCCAGATTTCAGGTTGTACTACAAAGCTGTGTTCATCAAGACAGTGTGGTACTGGCACAAAAACAGACACATAGATCAATGGAACAGAACAGAGAACCCAGAAGTGGACCCTGAACTTTATGCTCAACTAATATACAATAAAGGAGGAAAGACGATCCACTAGAAGAAAGACAGTCTCTTCAATAAATGGTGCTGGGAAAATTGGACATCCACATGCAGAAGAATGAAACTGGACCACTCTCTTGCACCATACACAAAGATAAACTCAAAATGGATGAAAGATCTAAATGTGAGACAAGATTCCATCAAAATCCCAGAGGAGAACTCAGGCAACACCCTTTTTGAACTTGGCCACAGTAACCGGAGAAGGACAAACAGTGTATGTTCTCATTCATTTGGGGAATATGAATAATAGCGAAAGGGAATATAAGGGAAGGGAGAAGAAATGTGTGAGAAATATCAGAAAGGGAGTCAGAACATAAAGACTTCTAACTCTGGGAAATGAACTAGGGGTGGTGGAGGGGGAGGAGGGTGGGGGGTGGGGGTGAATTGGGTGACGGGCACTGAGGGGGACACTTGACGGGATGAGCACTGGGTGTTATTCTGTATGTTGGTAAATTGAACACCAATAAAAATTAATTTATAAAAAAAAAAAAAAGAATATCCAATGACTGTGGGACAACTACAAAAGGTATAACATATATATATATAATGGGATTACAAGGAGAAAAAAGAGAGAAAGGAAGAAATATTTGAAGCAATAATGACAGAATTTCCTCCAAATGAATGTCAGACACAAAACCATATCCAGGAAGCTCAGAAAATACCAAATAGGATAAATGCCCCCCAAAAACCACATCTAGGCATATCATTTTCAAACTACCAAAAATCAAAGATAAAGAAAAAATAATGAAATAAGTCAGAGGGGTAAAACACCCTTTCTATAGAAGAACAAAGATAAGAATTACATCTGACTTTACCTCAAAAAATATGCAAGAAAGAAAATAGAAAAGTGAAATATTTAAACAATTGAATGACAGAACACAACAAACCAGAATTCTCTACCCTGTAAAATTAGCCTTCAAAAATGAAGGAGAAATAAAGATTTTCTCGGGCAAACAGAAATCTCACTGAGTATGACACACTACGAAGAGGACGACACATCTGCATTCCACATGCCCCACTGCAATGTAACATTGATAATTCCTCCCCTTGAATCGAGCTGGCCATGGTGATCCACTGACAATCCATAGAATGTGACAGAAGTCTGCACTAGTAAAGGCCATGCAGCATCTGCCTGCATGTCTTGGAATGTTTCCTCCCTGGATGCTCCCTCCAGTAAGCTCCCTCTTAGAATCTACCTGCTATGCAATGAGAAATCTAAACCACATGAAGAGGCCTTGGGTAGATCCTCTAGTCAACACTCCTAATTAAGACCAGTTTTAAAATAATGCCAGCCCAGTAGCAGACATGTGAGCAAAGACACCGTCCACTGATTTCAGCCTCTAGCCCCTTGATTACTTTTACCTGTTTGAGTAGAAGGAAGCCACTGCACTCCACTCCATTGTACTCCTTTTAAACTCCTGACACACAGAATCTGTCAGAGTGATAAAACAGATGTTATTTTATGCCACTATGTTTATGATGGTTTGTTAAAGAAAGTAGATAACCATAACCCTGGATTTTACTAAATAATTTGGGATTTTACTTATGAGTCATTATTGATGATTTTTTATTTTTTTAAGATTTTATTTATTTATTCATAGAGTCACAGAGAGAGAGAGAGAGAGAGAGAGAGAGAAAGAAAGAGAGGCAGAGACACAGGCAGGAGAAGCAGGCACCATGCAGAGAGCCTGACATGGGACTCAATCCAGAGTCTCCAGGATCAGGCCCTGGGCTGCAGGCAGTGCTAAACCGCTGAGCCACCGAAGCTGCCCTATTATTGATGATTTTTTAAAGCATGTGCTTCTATTTAAAAAATTTGGGAGGTGCTTGGGTAGCTCAATTAGTTAAATGTATACTTTCCATTCAGGTCATAATCCCAGATCCTGAGATGGCAGGCATTAAGCTCCCTGCTCAGCAGGAAGTCGGCTTCTTCCTCTACCCCTCCCCCCTACTTGTGATCTTTCTTTCTCTCTCATGCTATCTCTCTCTCAAATAAATAAATAAAATCTTTTTAAAAATAAACGTTTTTAATTTTTAATATAGTTCACAATAACACTAGCAAAATTCTTTTCTATTTGGCTGTGAACCTTTACTAAATCCTTTGTGTTTTGTTCCTTTAATATATCATTCTGCATACAATCAGAAGAGACAAGCCACATGATTATTTATTTATTTGTTTGTTTAAGATTTTATTTATTTATTCATAGAGCCACAGAGAGAGAGAGAGAGAGAGAGAGAGAGGCAGAGACACAGGCAGAGGGAGAAGCGAGCTCCATGCAAGGAGCCCGACGTGGGATTCGATCCCAGGTCTCCAGGATCACGCCCCAGGCTGCACGTAGCACTAAACTGCTATGCCACTGGGGCTGCCTGCCACATGATAATTTAAATATGGAAAGTTAAATATAAATAATTTTCAACTATAACAAGGAATCAGATTATCAAGGGATTGGCTAGTAAATAAAGAGTACTCCAAAGAATATATCAATAGCAGATGAAAAGAGCAGCCCTTACCACTAGAGATAAGACAGATTGCCCAGGAAGACCCATCCTGAGCTGAGAATCATTTCCTGTCAGAGAGGGAACAAGGTAGTACACTGAATAGAAAAGAAGTTGTTGTAATGGTATATCAGTGGAGTTGAAATTGCTGGAAATCCACATTCTAGGACGCTGAGGACAGTTGTTCACAAGAAAGTACCTTGCCAGATGCTTTGCCATAAACCCACTCCAGGGAGATGGTGCATGAAGCACCTGGCCACTGGGCACTGCTGGCTGCCAAGCACTACAGAAGCTGGGTACTTGGGAAGATGAGTGCACTGCAAGGCCTGGGCACTCAAGAAGCTGTGCATACTTCAGCAAAGTCTGCCAGACAATCATATAACAACTAGGAACCAAAACCCTTTCCGGTGACTTCAGTGAAATAGTAGACTAAGGAACTACAGAGCTTGTTCCCCCACAAAAACAGCAAATAATCTATCCCAAACTACTAGAATCAGCTTTATCAGAACCTCGGAAACTAGTCAAAGATTTGCAGCAAACAGGTGAACACTTAGTCAAGGAAAAGGTGGTTGAATCTAAGTAGGAGAGCTCTGTGACATTTTAACTCACCCTGGCTTCATCCCTCCCTCTTTAGTTCAGCAGTGCTCTTGAAAATGGTAGCCCATGTTACCCATGTAGATCCACGGAACTGAAAGAAGCAGAGCAGACCTTGTTCTCAAAGAATTATAGTTGTTTGCTTTGACCTATCTTGTGGTTTCCTGAGGATAGGTGCACGGAGGTTGCTTTTATTTTACATAACTCAGAACTTCCCCAGGATTAGGTGGTAGCTACTTATGAATATTTGTCAAAACATTTAAAGACAAATGGATTAGCCTCTGCCACCTGAGAGAAGGAATGATAGTTGGGGAAGCAATAGATACACCAAAAATGTTGGAGGAAGGCTAGGGAGTGAGAGGTCTCATTGGAATAGGGGCTTACTTTGAAAAGTTCTCCTGTATTCCTGGGAATCTAGAAAGCCTCAAACATGTCCAGGACTTAATGCATGCTCAGAAAAGACCTGAGAAGGCCCTTAACTCTTATCTCTGCTGACCCTTGGTCTCTGTGCAAGCAGAAAATCAATACTAAGGTAGCATTGCAAAGTGCCTAGCTGACTGTTGAAGGTATGCTTTAACACACACAGAGCCCACCTGCAAAGAATGGAAGTTTTTCATTCTAGACAATTAAAGAAATTTCTGTTGAATCTAGCTGACCACTAAGCTAGTCCATAGAGACTTTAGTAACTACAAAAACAAAAACAAAAACAAAAACAACAGCCTTTACAAAATTTGTGTGGAATCACTAAAAAGCAAGAGCACCACCACAAGGAGTCACTGTTTAGTGTCCTTTCATTTCATCCTAAAGGACTCCTTTCATCCCAGGGTCCCACAAATTCCAGAGGGGGAGAATTTGAATTCCACAGTTGCTACATTATAATATTCAAAATGTTCACTTTTAACCAAAAATTATGAGGTATGCAAAGAAATAAGAAATATGTCTTATACACAGGCATAAGAAAAGGAATTAATAGAAACTGTCTTAAACATTTTTAATGAGCAGAAGAATACCATGAATAAAAAACTAGAGCAAACCAATATAACAATATCTCACCAAATCAAGAATGTCACTAACAGGAAAGAAATTATATAAAGAGACCATATAAAAATTCTGGACTTGAAAAGCACAATAACTCAATTAAATCTCACTAGATGGATGCAATAGCAGATTTAAGCAGGCAGAATAAAGAATTTATTAAACTGAAGAATCCATTGGGATTAACCAAAATGAGAAGCAGAAAAAATAGAATGAAGAAAAGTGGACAGAACCTAAAAGACCTGTAGGACACTAATAAATCACATCAACACACACATAATGAGAATGGCAGAAGGAGAAAAAAGAAAAAGGAATATTTGAAGAAATAGTTACAAAAAGCTTCCCAAATTTGGTGAAAGATTTGAATCTATCCATTCAGAGTTCAATAAATTATTTTAGTGTAAACTCAGTGAGATCTACAATGAGACATATTATAATCAAACTTTAAGAAGACAAAGAAAAAGAATCATGATGGTAGCAAGAGAAAGGTCTTAAGAGAGCCTCAATAAGACTAACAGCTGATTTCTTATCAGAAACCATGGAGACTAGGGGCACCTGGGTGGCTCAGTCAGTTGGGCATCTGACTCTTAGTTTCAGCTCAGGTCACAATCTCAGGGTTGTGGGATCAAGCCATGTATCAGGCTCTATGCTCCAGGTGGCATCTGCTTGAAATTCTCTCTCTCCCTCCTTCTGCCCCTTCCCCTACTTGCCCCTGCCCCTCCTCTCTCTTTTTCTCTCTCTCTCAAATAAATAAATAAAATCTTAAAAAAAAAAACATGGAGACTAGAAGTCAGCAGGATGGCAAATTAAAAGTGCTAA
>NW_026574774.1:0-7341 GCF_905146905.1 Nyctereutes procyonoides | reverse complement strand
GCATGTTGAATGTATTTGTTAACTACTCTGTATCCTCTTAGGAGTGGAGAAGAGCAAGCTCTACACTTACACTGCCTGGCTCTTCTGCTAACTAGTTTTGCAGCCTTTAATGAGTCACTGGACTACTCTGGGCCTGTCTCCAGATTTAAATAAGGGTGCTAATAATAGGACCAAACTCATAATCTTGTTCTGAAGGCTAAGTGAAATACTTGGATCAGTGCCTCGTGTGGTAACAAATATGGCACTTTAATAAGTATCAACAATTAAAAGTCCTAGACCATAACATCTTTGAGGTCATTGTATGTTTCAAATTGCTGTATTCACAGTATCTAGTAAAGGTTCAATGGGTAGACTGAATGTTTAGTCATCTACTTCTGCATGGAAGATTTTCTAAAAATCAAATGTTAACTGATACTAAAATTTCTATTTTTAGGTCAATCTGTGATGTAACAAGTATCTGTTAATAAAAGTCAGGTTGAAAACATTGAATTGAAAATATAACCCATAAAAGAACATTTAGATCAAAATGCTTAGAGTAAAAGCTTGGTTTTATTGTAAGAAAAAATATATGTAGGTATGTATTTATAGTTACAATTCTTATGACAAGACACCTATCTTATAATTTTCATCTTTTTGGCTATTCAGTGAGTGATTTACTACTGAGACTGAAACTTCATTGAAGGCTTTTTTTAACTCTCCCTTCTCAATGGACTCTGCCCTGACCTGCATTTTTATCCTCGCCCAAATTTGACAGTCCCAGTCTCCCTCACCCTATTTTTCCCCCATAGGCACAGAGCACCTTTTTACATTATACTCAATGTGGTTTAATTATTTATTTTGTTACTTATCGTTTGTTGTCCTCAGCTAGAATGTAAACTACATTCTACAGAATGTACCATCTACAAAAAAATATTTGGCTTAATAGTACTTAGACACTAAACAAATCTTTGTTAAATAAATGAATGATACCATATGTTTAATTCTTTAAATTTCCCTCTCTCTTTCTTACTTTTAAATTTGAGAGCCTAGTATTTTCTGTGTGTCCTCGTGGGAGTTCCATTACCTCTTCTAGTTATCATTTCAGGCTCCTCATATCAATTCAGCTTTTGAAGTTATACCTTCCTTAAAAAAGTGAAATGAGATGGTACTAAGATTTGATCATGAGCATAGTGAGAAATACTGAAACAGCATAGGAACAGAGTGTTTGAAGAGAGAATATGATTGTTTAAGGCATTTTATGTCAGCAACAAATATCACAACCTTCTCTTTCTGTGAGAAGTCACAGAACATATTTCCTTCTAATGTTAGGTCTCAGTGTGGGACACTGTGTAAGTGAGATCATTTCAGTCAATTTGCAGTGAGCATGTCTTTCAGTATAAGACATGTGTGACCTTTGTGGGCCTAGATATTGACTGGAGAATTTAAAAACTAAGCTAAGTTGAATTCCTTGTTATCCTGTACTGTTTAAATAGAAACAGCCCACTGGTAAGATGGCTACATTTTTTTTCTTTATGTTTCTTCAAATTAAATATTTCAATGTTTTAAATAGGAAATCTCTTTCCTAATTGTCACTCATTTTCATCTTCTTAGGAGATACCAAAGAACTATCCAACGTGCTGGCCTCTCACTGCAAAACCACCACAGTAATTTGGAGAATTGTCTATATTCACTTGACGTAAGCAGAGTTCTGTTTCCAGTTTAATTCACCTGAAGGTACTATTTTCTTTTTTAAGTTGCACTATGACTGACATATTAGTAATGGTTCAGTATTTGTAAGAAAGTACTATTTTCTAAGAAAACAGTTATGAATTCTTAGGATTTTTCTTATTACTAATTTTTATTATTCTTATGACTTATTCTATGATTTTACTTCAATGCAGTAACCATAAATCTATTATTTAACAGGGTTGACAAGTTAATACCATCTGTGAGTTGATCTTGTTAATCATTTATTAATATTTTAAATAAAAAGCTTTAGGAATGGGGTTAAGCATAATTTTCACAGGCTTGATTAGTGCAGATGGTTCAAAAATTAATCCAGTCTTTAGGAAAGGCGATACTATTAACTTTGGCAGAATAAAATTCTTAATATTGCCAAAAAGAAGAAGACATGATTAGAACAAATGCCTTCTTTCAAAAGTCATGAGCAGACTTCTGAACTACCTGAGTCACTGGGGACAAGGCTGGGGCTGATCTTGTTTTAGGATGAAGTAAACTTTGGATCCTCCTTTTTCTTCTTAGCAGCTCTCCTGTTGTTTCTGGCTTTATGGTGCCTTGAAGAATTGAACCAGCTGAAATTTGGTCTGTGAAGCTTTGGGCCATTTGCTTGGGGATCAGGACTTTGTTATCATGTGACAGTAGGACTGGAGAGTGCTGGGGGAGACTCAGGCTGAGAGAGTTGGAACAAGGGGCAGAGAACTGGCAATGTGTTTCCAGCATCTGGGATCTTAGGGGAATAAGGAATGGCATCTCCACGCTTAGGGGAGAAACAGGGACAAGAGAAAGTACTTTTGTGAGATTCTCTTGCTTCTAAATATTAAAAATTACCTGGAAGAAGAGGCCAACAGGAGCTTCTAATTCTTCATAGTAAAAAGGAATGTGGTCCCTTGAGGGAGGAGAGGGATAGTGAAAAAGAACTAAACATTTTTTTCCTTTTGATTTGGGCCCTATAACTTCTTGTCAGTGACCAAGGCAACATCTTTCAGGATCAGTCTAGAGATAGTGTGATTTTTTTTTTTTTAAGGAAAGTTGAAGAATATAAATCCTTTTTTTCCCACTTGTGATACAACCACCCCAACACACACACTAGCATCTTTCCCGAGTGATCCATATTCCTTTACCAAAAAAAAAAAGTCCTTTATTCCACAATGAAAAATAAAATATTTAAAATGACAGTAGTTCTGGGTGAGTTGTCACATAAGAGTGAAGGATCTTGATTCAGACCATACACATGCATAGCCATTTTTTAAGGGAAAAGGAGTAGAAAGGATAGTCCAGACATTAATTTGAAGACAGAGTTTGCCTAGAGTCTGCATATTAATCTGCAGAGTATCCCCATAAACATTTTGGTTGCTCTAGAGAAAAATTACATAAGAACACAAAAGCAATCTGATCTTGCCAATTCTGTCTCCCTGTCAGAACTAGAGACCACCATATTGCAAGACAATACTAGTTTTCCTAAGACATACTAACATGTTTGCTCCCCACCCCCCCCCCACCAAAAATATCTTACAGTGGAAAAGAAGATAAATCTAGCACCACTAGCTGTGTTATAGGAAATGCATTCTTAGGCAACTGGCATGATCTTGTCACTCAGTTTTCTCATGGAGAATCCAAAGCCTACAACAGGCAAATCATTTGCCCTAATGTTCCAGGAGAGGTTATGCTGAGCAAGCCTGAAGCTGCAGACAAGTTCTGCAGAGTTGTTCGTGGGGCCAAGTTGGCTCCTCATGAAAATCTGCTCCCTTTGGCCTCTTTGTAGTCTTTTTTTTTTTTTTTAAACCCCTTAGCCCTCTGGCTGTATTGGTCTTTGTCACTGGATGCATAGGTTTGACTATAGGAAAACTGCACATTTAGCATCCTTTAGCTATTTAACCTCTGTTGAACATGACCTTGGGCAAGTTTCTGTTTTCAGTAAGTTGAAGACAAGATTCGTTCTTATAGTAAAATAACTATTGTGCTCACATAATTCTCGTTCTAAATAAAATAACCTTATCTCTATTTTTTGATGTATAAAATGTTATTAATAAGCTGTAAAAAGGGGGCATCTGGGTGGCTCAGTGGTTAAGCATCTGCTTTTGGCTCAGGTCATGATCCTGGGGTCCTGAGATCTAGTCCTGCATTGGGCTCCCTGCAGGGAGCCTGCTTCTTCTTCTGCCTGTGTCTCAGCCTCTCTCTCTGTGTCTCTCATGAATAAATAAAATTTTAAAAAAATAAGCTGTAAAAAACCCACTTTCTCATCATTCTTAAAAATATGTACTTCATCTAGAAGGCATTATTTCACAGACTTGTGTATTCTTGGAATTGGATTGAGTATTAGGTGTGTAGCCTTATCTCCTTACCTGCTGCTCCTCCTTTAGGTAAGGAATTCATTCCCTCTGATCATGACACTCCTGGGTACTTACAAAGTGACATGCATTGTGGTAAGATCTTCAACATATACCATCTTGTTTAATCCATACCACAATCCTACAAGGATGAGGACAATGACAGTTGGAGTTGTAAATTGCATTTCTTGGCCAAATTTAAACAGCTAGTAGATGATAGAATTAAGTCTTCTTGTCACTCCAAAAAACATGCTCTTAACCAGTCTATTTCTTCCCTCTACAGTAATCCTGCAAGTTGTCATATGGGTTAAGTTTGACTCATGAATACATAGCAATCTAAGGCAGCTCATTCTCTGAGTGTGAGAATTGTTTTCCTCATCTTGCATTGATGTTGGTGGCCCTTAACGTCTATCCACTGGCCCTCATTGTCTCCTGTGGGGGCTATTTTCTTTTCCATACCTATTGTCAATGTCCAGACTGGCACAGAGCAATGAATCTTGAAAGAATAACATTAACCTAGTGCTTAGCAACAGACACAAGCCATCACTAACAAATAATATTCAAAGGGCTTTTTGGCTGTAGTGAAATATCAATTTCAAAGTGTACTGTAGGGCTTAATTTTATTTCTCTTGCTAAGAATGTTGGGGCCTTTTATACCATTTTCATTTTTCAATAGAAAAATTTTCATTTTTCATTTAAATTTCCTGTCTGGATCTGGAAAGGCCTAATAAGCTAGGTGTTTGTGTGTGTGTTTATGTGTTTATGTGTACAGTTGGAGGTGGGAACGGGTGTTGGAATAGGCTGGATTCCAATTTTAGAGTAGCTTCCTTCATGTAGCACAGGGTCACATGTGAATCTACTCAGTGTCTTGTATTTTGCCTTTGGATTTTGTTCTTATCATAACTGTGCAGCTTGTTAACTCTTGAAGAGAATATTTATATAATTAATTCTACCTACTATATTTTCTTCATTATATTTTACCAGTTATTTTCCACTTGGAAAACAGTTTTTTCAACTACACTATAAAACTAAAGGTTTTGTGCCTTCTGAGTTTCTTCTCTCTTACGCTAATTTTATTTTGTGTTCCTTTTAGCTTGCACTGCTGAGTAAACATGTATAGAGACTAGTTTGTGCATTTCAGTTTAATGACTAGCTGAGAACTTTGATGACAGCAGATCATTTCTAATGATTTATGCCAACAATGAAACACTCTTGAATCTATTATTTACTATAAATTTTAATGACTCTACAAAATTGTTGTATGCTTTTTCTTTCTTTTTGTATGCCTTTTCAAATAAGCCATCGTGCATCAATACATAATTTCCCCAGATGCCTTCTCTCTTAAAAGACTGCCTGAAAAATACCTTTGTAATGAGCCAAATACAACAGAAAGAAATTTTTTCATTTGAGATTAGAGACTGAATGACGTTCATTTACCAGAATAAATTATTCATTTCTTTTACATTTAATATGTAACATTCAAAACTTAATGTCCTTTTGAGGTAAAATTTAAATATGGAGAAATAAACAGACCTTCATTGTATGATTTGTTGACTTCTGATAAATGTATACACCATGTGCCCACAACAATAATTGAGGTGGTAAATATTTCTGTCACTCCAGAAAATTCCCTTGTGATCATTTCCAGTTAATTCCTATGCCCCTAGGCTGCCACTGCTTGATTTCAATCACTATAGATTAAATTTAATTCTTTTCAACTTCATATAAATGAAATTATATAACATGTAATCTATATCTGGCTGCTTTTTCTAAATATAAAGTCTTAAGATTCATATTTTTATGTGTATCAGTAACTAACTTAAAAAATTTGAAGGGTTCCTGGGGTGGCTCGGTTGACTGAGCATCAAACTCTTGATTTCAGCTCAGGGTTGTGAGATAGGGCAATGTTGGGCTTCACGGTGGGCTTCTCCCTCTCCCTCTGTCCCCACTGCACACACTCTTTCCAAATAAATAAATAAATCAATCAATCAATCAATAAATAAATAAATTGAATAGTATTTCATTGTGTAAATATACCACCATTTATCTAGTCTCCTGTTGATTGACATTTGGATTGTTTTCAGTTTTTGATTATTATGTAAAGAGCTGTTTGAGCTAGACTTTGTTGGATATATGCACATATTTCTTGTGGACACACTTTTTCATTTCTCTCAAGTAAATATGTGCATGTGGAACTGCTGTTGTGTTGTAGGGTAGATGAATACTTAGCTCTATAAGTAACTGCTAAACTTCACTTTGAAAGACACTGACAAACCTAATGCCTTTTTATTCTATAATAATGTGAGAACTGCCCAGCTGCATCCTACAGCCAGACTTTGATGTATCAAGTTTTCTTTCTTTTTAAGGATTTTATTTATTTATTTATTTATTTATTTATTTATTTATTTATTTATTTATTTATGACACACACAGAGAGAGGCAGAGACATAGGCAGAGGGAGAAGCAGGCTCTCTGAGGGGAGCCTGATAGAGGTCTCAATCTCAGGACCCTGAGATCACAACCCAGGTGCCCCACAATTTTTCTTAATTAATAACTTCTGATATGAGTTTTTAAAGAATAGATTCAATCTAATTGATATATTATTCTAAATAGTCTTAAATTTTAATTTAAATACGTGATAAAAAACTGTAAATGTATCTTGATGTGTCTATGTAATATATTGCATTCCTACAGAACATATATCTGGTTAAGACAAGTCTGTAGGATGCTGTTCTAGAGTCCAATTACTTTAACCATTATAGTCCAGAAGAGTCCAACCAATAAACGTTTCCATATATAATAACACTCAAGACTTTATGGAGCCAGTGATGAGTTGAGAAGGCTGAGCCCACACTATAATAAGAACTGTGAGAACACAGCATTTTCTTTTTCCCTTCTTTCCTTCATTTGTTGCAATTTGACAATTGCATAAGATGTTGGACAAATGCCAAGATCATAATTGCTCTTTTATATATTGGTATGTTGAAATTACTTGTGATGTAGTAATTTTTAAAAATTAATAATAGTTAAGGTAGTAATGTATACACATAGATGTTTCAGTACCTACGAAGTGTTCAGTGTGCCTCTTTCTGATTATATCCTTCTTCTTCCCCCATTTTCAGGGGTAACTGCAATATTGAATTTTGTGATTAACATTTCCTTACATTTCTTTACAGCTTCCCTTATATGTTTTCAAATAAATTTTTTCTTAGATTTATATGTTTTTGACATTTTTGAAAAAAGAAATGTATATATTCTGAGACTTGCTTTGTTCACTTTTTGTATTACACTTATT
>NW_026574773.1:0-7305 GCF_905146905.1 Nyctereutes procyonoides | reverse complement strand
TTATTATTGTATTGTTATCAAAGTGGTACTTTAATTTTTTTATTAATTGGTTTATATAATTGGCTGTTCCCATATTAGGGGCATAAATATTTACAATTGTTGGATCTTCTTGTTGGATAGATCCTTTAATTATGATATAGTGACCTTCCTTGTCTCTTATTACAGTCTTTGGTTTTAAATCTAATTTGTCTGATATAAGGAGTGCAACCGCAGCTTTCTTTTGATGTCATTTAGCATGATAAATGGTTTTACACCCCCTCACTTTCTATCTGGAAGTGTCTTTGCGTCTAAAGTGAGTCTCTTGCAGAGAGCATATCAACAGTCTTGCTTTTTTATCCAATCTGACACCCTGTGTCTTTTGAATGGGCATTTAACCCATTTACATTCAGAGTAACTACTGAAAGATATGAATTTAGTGCCATTGTATTACCTGTAAAGTCACTGTTTCTGTATATTGCCTCTGATCATTTCTCGTCTATATTATTTTGGGGATTTCTCTTTGTTTAAAGGATCCATTTTGATATATCTTACAGGGGCAGTTTTAGTGATCACAAATTGTTTTATTTTTTTTAAGATTTTATTTATTTATTCATGAGAGACACAGAGAGAGAGGCAGAGACACAGGCAGATGGAGAAGCAGGCTCCCCACAAGGAGCCTGATGTGGGACTCAATCCAGTATCCTGGGATCACACCCTGGGCCAAAGGCAGACACCCAACTGCTGAGCCACCCAGGTGTCCCTCACTAATTGTTTTAATTTGTTTGTCCTGTAAGCTTTTTATCTCCCCTTCTATTTTGAATGACAGCCTTTCTGGATTAAGTATTCTCGGCTGCATATTTTTCTCATTTAGCATTCTGAATATATCATGCCAGTCCTTTCTAGCCTGCCAAGTTTCTGTGGATAGGTCTGCTGCCAGCCTAATGTTTCTACCTTTGTAGCTTACAGACCTCTTGTCCCAGAGCTGCTTTCAGGATTTTCTCTTTGTCTCTGAGATTTGCAAGCTTCAATATTGTATGTCAAGGTGTTGACCTATTTTTATTGATTTTGAGGGGAGTTCTCTGTGCTTCTTGGACTTGAATCCCTGTTTCCTTCCCCCGATTAGGGAAGTTCTCGGCTATAATTTTCTCTAATATATCTTCAGTCTCTATTCTTCCTTCTCCTTCTATCTGAATTATTTTAATATTGTTTCACTTTATGGTGTCACTTATCTCAAATTCTCTCTTTGTGATCCTGTAGTTGTTTATCTCTTTTTCTCAGCTTCTTTATTCTCCATCATTTTGTCTTCTAGATCACTAATTCATCTGCCCTAGCAGTTAGAGACTCCATTTTTTACTGCATCTCATTAATAGCCTTTTTGATTTTGACTTAGATTTTAGTTCTTTTATTTCACCTAAAAAGGAATTCTCTAGTGTCTTCTATGTTTTTTTCAAGCCCATAGCATCTTTACAATCATTATTCTGAACTCTAGTTCCAACATCTTATATCCATCTCATTTGGTCCCTGGCAGACAATACTGCCTCTTATTCTCTTTTTTGAAGTGAATTTTTCCATCTTGTCTTTCTTGCAGAAAGTGGTTGCTTTCTATCTGCAGAATTGCAGCAATTCTTTTCTTAGATCTCCAGTTGAGTTAATACGTGTGATTTGATAATTATCTAGCTGAATTCCTGAGACCAGATAAAATTATGGTCTCCTACTCCTTCACCATTTTGTAAAAGTCTATCTACCAAAACTCATTTAAAAATCTTCCTCTGATATGTAGAATAACAAAGCAAGGCAAAAGAGGCCTTTTTATTTTCTTCATTCCTTTAGGTCACTAGAGAACATTCTTTGGGCTCCCATGATATTTTCTGAAAGGAAATAAAGGATTTTTCTTCTATAGAACTTAAGTATCCCTGTATCTAGCTGGCACCAAAAACAAGGAAACCACATCCCTCAGTTCTCAAATGATGAATTATTGTTGCAGTATACCCATCTTACACATCTTATGACTGAAAAGAGCCAGGAAACTAAGTAGCTTGCTTAGAAATTGTGTATGACAGAAATTGTGTATAACAGAAAGGTAGATAGGAGCTTCCCTATATAGGAATATTTGAGTGTGTGCAAGTAAATGTGTATGTGTATATCAAACCAAAAATTATCAGAAAGGGTTATGGAATAATGTGGAAGAGAGGGACATATAGCTCCCTGGAACTTCAGCTCCACGATGAACAAATACCCCTCAATCCTTCAACCAGGGCTTCCCAACCATAACTCCACTGACACCTTGGGACAGAAAATCCCATGTGTCTTGTGTACTATAGGATGTTATCAGCATCACTAGCCATTAGTTACTAGATGCGAACAGCATAACCACTGCACTTCCAGTTTTAAAAACCAAAGTGTCTCCAGACATTGCCAAATGTCCCCTAGCTTGAGAATCCCTGCCTCAGCCTCTCTGAAGGAAACTGCACCTGCTCACACAGACAGTAACCTGCTGTCATTCAGTCAGTTCTCCTCCAGCAGTCCTATCACATGGAGACATTTTGTGTCAAATCCCACATATAGTAAGGTTAGGAAGTGAGTGAGTGACTTCCTTGATCCCCTGAGCACTGTCAAATGATTTATTCTCCTTTGAAACCATCAGCATCTTTTTAACTCCTGCCATTGACTAAACCACCTGCCATCCTTCTCCTTTTTGCCATACAGTAACTTCTTGTCATTCCCTACTGCCTCTCCACCATTCACTGAATACCTTACTTCCTGACCAATCACTATGTTTTCCACCCCTATTTCTATCAGTGATTCTGACATCCCCATGGAGATCAAACCAACACCTAGAGAAATAACTCAGCTGAGACCCTGAATCCTCACCTCCAGTCAGTGTTTCAACCCCACACAAACAATCCATTCAGAAGACCAATTTCAAACTTTATTCCGGCCCTCCATGGTTTCACATCACCTTTAAAGCAAAACCCAACTCCTCACCACAACTAAAGAGCACCCTCCCCCGCCCCATACCTGTCACCTCTTCCTGCTCTCCCTGAAGGTGATTACTTACTGGCCTCCTCCTCCTCAACACACAGGGCTCACTCTAACCTCAGTCTTTTGTACTAGAACACTCTTCCCAAGATAGTTAAATGGCCCACTTTTTCATCTCATTCAGACCTCTGCCTAATTGTCTCAACACTGAGAGAACTTCCTGACTAGTCACTCAATAGCGTGCTAGTCACTCTTTATTCCATTATTCCTCTTTATTCTTCAGAGATCTCAGCCTTTAAATTTATGTGAGACTGTGGTCTGTCTCCTCCTCATGGAAGGTAAACTCCATGTTAGCAGACTCCATTGTTTGGTCACCATCTTTTACTCAGTACCTCAAGAAAGACCTGACATAGTGTAGTTGATCAATTAATGTTCTGATCATAAATGAATCAACCTATAAAAAATATTTGGAAGAAACATCTAATCCCTGACCACTACCTTCTATCATTTCAGCTTATATTCTAGAACCCCCTCTGAAGTTCCATTATCCACCGTGATCCTGAGTCAGTCATCCTTGGCACCATCACAAAATCCATCACTCCCTTCCTCACCTGCCTAAATTCCATGTTGATTACTGCAATCACATCCTTCAAACACTCCAGCTCCTCTGCCCCTCCCTCCCACCATTGTAGCATGGGAAAACCCCAAAACTCCAATTCATTCCAGTCTAGACATCCACCTTTTCTTTGCCTACACCAAAGCAATTGAACACTATGAAGGAAAGACACTCACTCATAGCCTATTTTCACTTTAAGATCATGTGACTATAAGCCTGAATTAGGCCCAACACTGCTCCGTATTCTCATCTAAGCATATAGTCTCCAAAACAATTTTATACATTTTCTTCCCCCTTAATCCAGTCTTTCCAATGATGAGATATACTGATCTTCTCAAATAATGTATGGAGAAAATGGAAAAAAGCAAGACAAACAGCAAATATGCCTTCTCTCCCTTTTTCCTTAAAGAGGAAGCAGACCCTGCTCCAAACAAAAGCAAGATCTTCCCCCTCGTTATCCTAGTTGAATTCCTTGTGGCATGGTCAGGACTTTACTCCTTTACTCTTTCTCTTTCCTGAATCAGGAAAATCTCACTGAGTGTGGCAGAGTGACATCATACATGGACAATATGCACAGGGAAGCTAAGTGAGATCCTGAACTATATGGTAATAGTAGGAGGACTGGGAGAAAAAAATTAGAATTCTAAGGACCACCAAATGGGCAATGAGTTTGTCATTTCTTTTTTCTCCAACCTGGATTCAAGGTAAGCTGAAATCCAGAAGGGACCAACAGAATTAACAGGAAGAACTTTAAGGGGCAATTTTGTGATGTGTCCACGATATGAAAAATCTCAACCCTTGACCCACAATTCAACTTTGTAAAATCAATCCTACATAAATATTCAGATATATGCAAAGAGTGATGTGTCACAGGGTTACTGCAAAGATTAAATGACATACTACAAATCAAGTGCTCAGCACAGTTCCTGTTGCAATAATAAATTATTAATAGTAAAAAATTGAAAGAAATTAGAATGTGTAACAACAAAATATCAGGTAAAAAAGATGGCTTTATATAAATGGCTATACATGTAGCCACTGAAATCACACAATTAGGGTACCTGGATAGCTCAGCCAGTTAAGTGTCTGCCTTTGGCTCAGGTCATGATCCCAGCAACCTGGGACAGAGCCCCACATCTGGCTCCCTGCTCAATGGGGAGTCTTCATCTTCCTTTTTCTCTCCCACTTTCCCTGCTAATTCTTTCTCACTCTCTATCAAACAAATAAATAAAATCTTTTAAAAAAATCATGCTATTATAGAAAAAATAGTAACTCAATTAATTTAAACATATTGAAAAGGAAGAAGAAAAATAAAAAATAGATATCACTGGAGAATACTAGGGCACAAACATCACTGATAATAGAGAATTAATGTGAAATACCAGAAACATTTCCAGTATAAACTGATTTCAGGGTAATACACCTAGTGAATAAAGAAAAGTTTCAACACAGAAAAGTTCTAGCCAAAAGGAACAAAAAAAGTGACAAAATTAGAAAATCGCCCTTTTGCAATCCTTAATGATTCACTTAATGAATAGCCAATGGATAGGAAACCCATTAGAGAAGAAGCCAACTGAAAAATTTGCAAAGAAGGAATCAGGCTGCCACCAACAAACCCACAAATCATTCACAGCTTCAATACAACTGACATAGGCAGATACAGTAAGACTCCTGGATATGGGTTTAGAAAGTGTATAGCACTGTCCATCTAGCACATGTGCTTCCCCTAATCCCTGGGAGAAAAAGAGAATAAGATTGAATCATACGTCAGATTGGACCTAACTTCTAATCTAAGGTATCAGAGATCTCTGAAAATGGACTAGTTACCAGATAATATTAAACAATAAATTTGATTTGCATTCAATATAATAATGGCATTGCAGCATATTAAAAAGTCCTTTTTTGAGATGCATACTGAAGTACTTGAAGTTAACATGATCCTCATGATCCTCTCATAATTCCATAAGAAAGTGTGTATTTGGGAGAGGCAGATAAAACTATTACAGCGATGATAATTATTGAAGCTGGGTGATGAGTGCATTGGGCTCATCATACCTCTATGTGTATGTACAATCAAATTTTCACAACAAATACCTTAAATCATGCCATTAGAAACATTAATGATTGCAAGGCTAGATAGATAGATAGATAGCACCTGACTGGCTCAGTCAGAACATGAGACTCTTAAGATTGCAAAGCTAAACAAGGTGCCCCTTATTCTACAAAAACAAGAGACATGAATTCAATTTATTAAAGGGTCAAATGATTGTGGTAGGAAAGGAACATCATAAGTTTTTACTTCTAGGACCTGCACTCTAGCTGGACTGTACTGAGCTCCCTTTCTGACTATGAATATAATTTGACCAGGGTGGAAGGAACAGACAGAGACATGAACTTGTTTTTCTTCTCACAGCTGATAAATGGGGACTTAGCTGGGACACACTCACCTACTACAGGAATGCCTTGAATCCAAACTAGGGAGAGACTGAGCCAACATAAAATCTTATGAATTTAACCTTACTTCTTAACTGTACAAACTGGCTGGCTAGGACATGGACACGGAGGCCCCAGGTTTGCTCTGGTCCCTCTTCTACACCCTACCCACAAACAGGGTGTCCCATCATTCCTTGGTCAAAGCATCTATACTAGACTGAAACATGTTGGCTACACCAAAAACTGAAAATAATTGGTCCTAGAATATGCATAAGCATATCTTTCCTAAGTGTTCATTTCACTTCAGATTTTCATTCATTATTTAATCAACAATATCTCTCAAGCTCTTTCTAGGTGCAGAGTAGCTCTAAGTCAATTAGCCAAAAACCTATTTGCTGAATCAACAAGTCATGAAAAACTGCGGTGAGCATGACAGGGGCTGGTGGGGTGCTGCCTGCTAGGAGGTCAGCCCCATGGCTAAGGCCACAGGGTCAGCCAGGAAGGCGCCTCAGAAGTGCATGCAGTCCTGGGCTACTTATATCAAGGAAATGCGAAAAGGTACCACAGGTAAAGGAAGAGCTAGGTTTGACCACAGCCAAGGCAATATCCCCCTTGTAGCTGCAGTAACACTACAACTTGAGAAAATTCTTAAAAGCCAATAAAATCATTCTCTACAGTACAGATTGCTGTAAACTCCATTGGTACATAAAAAGTAATTTCTGGTGGATTTATGACTCTAAGTGCATGGGCAGGAGACAGGCAAATTTTCTCAGGCTCTCTCTTCCTCTCCCCTACTTCCCTGGACCCAAATAAAAGACCCAATGGGAAGAGCAATCTTTCTATCTTTCAAATCCAGCCTTTACCTGTCATTTCATCAACTGAGAAATGCATGACCAGGGATATTAGATATTTTGCCCAAGGTCACACTATTTTGATCCAAGAAAAGCTTATCTCACTCATCACACAAATTACACATCTAACACATAACCCGAAGAAATCTAGAAGAGTACACCCATGGTTAATTCTTTTATTTTATATAGAATAGAGAACATTTCTTATTTTCTGCCCATTCTTTTCCAGTTCAAATACATGGAATCTATCTCTAGGCTTCATAAAATGACCCAGAGAAAGAAGATGGTTCAGCAGCCATGACCTTAAGCTATAGAAACCAACTGCCTTGGTGCCCTTCATGATGGTATCATTATTCAAGCTATGGCCTCAGACAAGCTACTTAATTTCTCTGAAGCCTCAGCTTCCTTATCTATAATCAGAAATAATCATCTTCATTACCACTTAGG
>NW_026574772.1:0-658 GCF_905146905.1 Nyctereutes procyonoides | reverse complement strand
AAAGAAAGAATAAGACAGCAAATATAATGAATTATTTCAAGAAGTTTTCGGCAAGGGGCACTTGGGCGGTTCAGTGGTTAAGTGTCTGCCTTTGGCTCAGATCGTGATCCTAGGGTCCTAGGATTGAGTCCTGCATTAGGCTCCCCCTGCTTCTCCCTCTGCCTATGTCTCTGCCTCTCTCTGTGTGTCTCTCATGAACAAATAAAGTTAAAAATAAATAAATACTGCTTCTCCCTCTGCCTGTGTCTCTGCCTCTCTCTGTGTGTCTCTCATGAATAAATAAATTAAAAATAATCAATCAATTAATTTTAAAAATTCTGAATAGTAAAAAACTGGTGCCTGGGTGGCACAGTCAGTTAAGTGTTGGACTCTTGGTCTTGGTTCAGGTTGTGATCGCCAGGTTGTCAAGTGAGCCCCAGGTTGGGCTCTATGCTCAGAGAGGAGTCTGCTTGGGATTCTCCCTCCCTCTCCTTCTGTTCTGATGTATAACTCACTTCAAACAAACAGACAAATCAAAAAATCAAACAAAATGAAAGGTCAGATTCTTTCCAAAAATATATTGTTAGTGTGTTGGCTTTGGAGGTGCCCTCAACAAATTCTTATTCTGCCTGTTTGCATAATCCCTTATTGCCTGTGCTCTTTCCTCTTTTCTCTAAAA
>NW_026574771.1:0-7274 GCF_905146905.1 Nyctereutes procyonoides | reverse complement strand
TTGATATGTTTAATAGTGAACACACAGTTTTTTGATAAGCATAAAACAAATTTCTAAAAATAAAAAAGAATCAAGTACGCCCCAAAAAACCCACAAAAATTATATTATTTCAAAAAGAACGCCAACAAAACAAAGTAAAATCCAATGTCAATCACTGAAACATCTTAGTAAGTGATCCCCTAGGCAAAATAGGAACTGGATCTCTCCTAACTCATCTCATCTACCTGCCTTACTTCCACTTTGCCAGATCTCTACAGGGCCCCAAGCAAGGATGGAAACTCACTAGAAATCAGCAGAAATCATTGAAGATTTTTCCAATATTAATAAGCAGTGACTGATACAAGTACATTTTGGGCATGTTTTTAAATCCCATAATTGCAAGATAGGTATTTTACTTTCAGTTTTATAAATTAGGAAAATTAAGATGACTGAAATAATTTATTTACTCAAATGTTCCAGGTTGGCCTGTGTTCTCTTTTTTCTTTTTTTAACTTGGCATATTGACCAGCCTTACTCAAAAAAGAAAATAAGATTTAAAAGAAGCTCAAAAACTAAATCAAAAGAGGGCATAAAAGGCAGGAACAAAAATATATAATTAGTGATTTTTTTTTTTAACAGACTACATAGAAGCAGACTTCTAGCCACACTGGCTTACCATCTTATGGAGCCTGAAGACTTCCAAGATCTGTTCTTGGTTCTCCTCTAAGCTTTACTCTATCTTAGATAACCTGCCCAAGGAGTTGCATTCCCCTCTCACATTCTTTTTTTAAGCCTTAGAACCCTTGTTCTTTTAGTGGAACCCATTTATTTCATATGGGCCACACAATATACAATTCAGCTCTCCTACATATGTAAAGATTGATGAGCTGCCCAATCTGATAACAACAGAGGTCAATGCCGAGCCTCAGTTTCAGCACTAGCACTCAGGGAGAGCAACCAGCCACTTGATGGAAAGCTGATTATGACCCTGGACCTCTTCTACCTAAGAAGGAACAGTGATCCATTTTTGCTAAAACTGAGGCAAATTCCAAATACAGGTTTTCTTACTTGTCTTCAGGGCTTTGTTCAGCACCATAAACTGAGAACCTATGGAATGTCTGATGCATCAGTACATGATACTACATAGTATCACCTCAGACCAGTGGAAATACTTTGGACTTCAGCAGTGGGCACATAATCATGGAATCTACTTATCATGATATGTATTACATGACCCAGAAGCTGCTGGCCTGACAGTTCAATGCAATCCCTTTTGGCAGTACAACTGAAACACCAGTGTTGAAGATGATATTTTTCAGTGATGGGGTGTCATTTAAAGGATCTGAGAAATATTCCAAATCAAGACCATTCTTTGATACTGCATCCCCAATAGACCGAATGAATACATGGGTCTAGGAACCAAGGGGAGGAAGTAGAAGTGGTTGAACTTAGCATCACTCCCAGTGGCCCACGTGGGGAATTTGTGCTTCCTATTTCCACAAATTTAGGCTCTGTGGATCCAGAGATCCTGATTCTTAGAGGGAGAATGTCTCTATGAGAGGACACAGTAGGAGTCTCATTAAACTTTAATGTATATTTTGTATCCAATCACTTGGGCATCCTGTGCCAGCTGACTGGCAACAAGAAGAGTCACCATACTGGCAGAGTAACTGACTGATTATCAGGAAAAAGTAGAGCTACTGTCCTATAACAGGGGCAAGGAAGAATTTCTGGTATGCAAGTGGTTCATAGAGCATTTCTTAGGATTTTCTTGCCTGTTTTTGATAGTAAGTGGACAAGTACAGGAGCCATCACCTAAGAAGGGAATGGCGCGGAGAGGTTCAGATTCCTCAGTAATGATCTGTGCCAGGCCACAAGGTAAGCCACATCTATCAGTAGAGGAGCAGGCAGAGGAAGAAGGAATTCTAGAATGGGTAGTAGAAGATAGTAGACAATAGGAAGTTAATAAGTATCAGTGCTGTTGTGGCCTTGAGACTGGATGCACCAGCAGGGCTGTAGTCTCCACTAATCTTCCTCTTGGAGGTTTTCTCAAAAAAGGTGACCTAGTAAGGAATCCTGGAGAAGCTTATTCCCCAATGGAATAAACTCATTATAGGAAGGAAGAAGAGCCAAATGTCACAAGAAGTAGACCTAGTAGATGTACAAGACATCACCCATATACACCCCTTTAGGACAAGGGAGAAATTTCCCCAGCTGCCTCAAGTGTTGGCTTCCAATGGCTCACAGCTGACTCCTCTGGAGATTTTTCTCCTACCAAGGGGAACTGACTCACCCCAATCATTCCCCCTTCCACAGGCAGCTCACATCCAATTACTCATCAGTAAAGGAGTACAAAGGCCAAGTCCCTTTATCTCTATCTGGGACACCTCCAAAAATATAGATTCCCAGTACAATCCTGAACAAACTTCCAGCATAAAAACTTCCATCTCTGGAATGCCTGGGTAGCTCAGGGGTTGAATGTCTGCCTTTGGCTCAGGGCGTGATCCCTGGTTTCAGGGATCGAGTCCTGCATCAGGCTCCCTATAGGGAAAGAAAGGCATTTCCCTCTGCCTATGTCTCTGCCTCTCTCGCTGTGTCTCTCATGAATAAACAAAACATTAACAACAGAAAAACTTCCCATCTCAGAGTCTCTCTCTTAGGAAAATTGGCCTAAAGCAGGATTACAAAACTCAGAAGACCTGGCACGAGCACAGATACAACTGCCTGTAAAGCCTGTATCATATCCATAATATCTTCCTGTGTCCCATAAAGAACAGCTTAGGGGAACCTGGGTGGCTCATTTGGTTTAACATCCAACTTTTGATTTCCACTCAGGTAGTGATCTCAGGGTTGTGAATTGAACCCCAGGTTGGGCAGGCTCTGCAGATAGTCTGCATGAGTCTCTCTCTCTCTCTCTCTCTCTCTCTCTCTCTCTCTCTTCTTTCTCCCTCTGCTCCTTTTCCCACTCATGCTATCTCAAATAAGTAAATAAATAAATCTTTAAAAAGGCTTAATTTAATTGTCAACATATATTTGTTTAGGCAGTAAACACAGTCAATAATGTTATGTTTAAGCTTTAAGTCAGAAAGCATTCTTCAGTGTTACACAGTATCTACAATTATGCTGCCATTCGAACATTAAACTAATGTATTTATTCCTCTTGAAATCCAGACTGAGATAAATTAAGAAACAAATATACACATACATACTAATTTATATTGTATTAAAATACATGTACATACATAATGCATATACATATGTATATCTATACCTATACCTATGTTATAAAACATGTCTCAAGACTAATTTCAAGGTTAATTTGGCCAAAATCTCTAGTTTTGTTAAGCTATTTTCAAAGAACAATATGATACCTTTATTTTTTAAAAAGATTTTATTTATTTATTCATAAGAGACACACACAGAGAGAGAGAGAGAGAAGCAGAGACATAGGCAGAGGGATAAGCAGGCTCCATTCAGGGAGCTCGACGGGGGACTCGATCCCAGGACTCCAGGATCATGCCATGGGCCGAAGGCAGATGCTCAACCGCTGAGCCACCTGGGGATCCCCCAAAACGATACCTTTAATCATGCCATTTTTCTAGGAAAAAATTCAGACTTCTCTATTTCAGAAACCTTAAAAGATTTGGTAGGGGCTTACATTTTCTACCATAAATGTACAGATTTTATCAGGCATTAAATGTAGTCAGAACAATTTACAGTCCAGCAAAATGTTATTTCAGGCAGCCTTTATAATCAGAACAAGAAGTTTCCTAATTCTATGCAGTTTTGAGAGAATGCAGTTAGGATTTTACAGCCAGTGAACACTGCAATTCAGTGGTCACCATATCTCTATAGTCTCTTTTCTGAAAATTGTTGGATTTCTTTGCTCTGTTCCTAAAGAAATTCCACATCACCAATTCCTTTTTCTCACTTACTAACTCTTAATACTGGATCAAATCATTATACTCTTCTGTCTAAATATATGTGGCATCATTGACACGAATTTATTCATGTCATCAGGCCATTATAGCTCATTAAGGGCTCTACATGATAAATAAACACAAGGTGTTATTATGTATTCCTCTGATAGCAAATTTCTGAAAGTTATAAAATAATTTTACTTGTCTTAAGTTGGTGGATACTTATTTCTTTGGGATCTAAGTTTGAGAAACTCTCAAACATCAGAGGGATGCAAAAAGTTTCAACTTGTGATAACTGGGATAAGAACCTCCCCAAACAAGCTGCATTATATATCCCAAGGAACACAGGAAACATTTCAAATGAAGCAGGAAGCTAACGAACTGGCCTTTTTACTAAGAGGCAGCAGTTTTATACAGTATACTCCAGTCAGTGGGCTTCAAGTTAAAGACATCCAGACTTCCAGAAACACCTTTACTACACTACTGTTCACCTAATGAATGATAATTCTGTACAACTGTACAACCAGGAATTCTAAATTTGTTCTGGGTCATTCATTATTCTTAAGCAAAGCCATTAACATGTAAACCTGTAACCTTCAGAAAGACAGCAGCATAGATTTACATCAGTTCATTAATCATTATAATTAGGGTTGTGGAAGATACAAAGATGTTCACAACTTACTCACAAGGAGCTTACCTTGACTTATAATGCCAGTACATCCGGCATTCTCTCAAAACTACATCGGTTAACTGGCTCCTCAGTTCCTAGTGAGTAATATGTTCGGGTTCAGGGAAGGGAGTCCATTTTTGCCCACAACACCCAGAACTAGTATAGTTGAGTGACTGTCAGTATAGATAGCGACATATTACACTACATTTAACATCACAGTGGTACCTATGAAAATGCAGACCAACAGATAAAGACATGCAGATAAAGGCATGGGGTTGATTTTGTAACCCTAGGGTCTCTCCAGGACAGAGAATATCAGTGGAAAATGATGTTGTAAGAATTTAATCTTGATACATTTTTTAAAAGAATATTTACAATTATTTGATTTTAAACTACACGGGAGAGAGGTTGGGGAAATGTCTTAATTTGTAGGGTGAATTCTAAAGAAACTGGTAGCAGGCTGGAGCCAAAGAAATGGTTTGGAGATGAGGAGTCAGTTTACAAGAATTGCTGAGGTGGCACTTGCAGGAATGTAAAGGCAGGTTTGTTTTCTGTTTGTCTGCTCTGGTCCTATTGACAGAAATGGCAAATACAGTCCAAGTTAACTAATGTGAAATCATGCCTTCCTACCAGTCTGGAAGAGCAGAGCATTATGGTTATAAAAGCACTGAACAAGGAAATTAGGATGCCAGGGTTTAGTCTATACTCTGTCTCCAAATAGTTCTCTGCTTACGGGCAACATTTTTCCTCAACCAAAGGTACAAGCTAAGTCTCAAGAGACAAGCTAAGCAAAGGAAAGGTGTCCATCTTGACATAGTCTAAATAAAAGACAGCTGGTATGGTGTATTCAAGCCAGCATCCCTGAAGGGGAACCAAAAGGAATATTCAGAAAGACAAAACCTAAACAGAAAGACAAAGAAGGAATAGAATCAAAATATGTACCAGAACCAAATGTCAGGGACATATGGAAAACTGGATTAAACCCACAATAGGAGTATGTTTGTATATATGAAGTAGATCATACAGGGACCATATGACAGCAAGAAATGTGGATTTGTGTTGATTGTTCAGAAATCACATGGTGCATTTGCGGCCTGATATCAAGGAGGACTGCAAGCCCTGCACGAAAGGTATGTCTCTCTCTTTCACATGGTAAATGGCACATGGTAAGCACCTAATAGAAAACTTAGAATGAGTGAATGAATGCATGTGTGAATAGATCAGACAAAAGGGATACAACTAAAAAAAAAAGGATACAACTAAATGGAAAAAATATAGCAAATAACTAAGTGATGAACTAAAAATAATAAGATGCATTTGATGAATATCATTGGTTAAGAAGCACTGGCAAGGAATCAGGGAGCCAGAGTGTCATTATAAGTGTCTTATAATTTTTAAACTGATCCTTGATATCATACAGTCTTTTAAAATAAAATAAGAAAGTAATATAATGAAAAACATGAGATTTTTACTTGGCCCTTCTCTACCCCTCCCAAAAAAACCCCCAATACTTAACACAGAATCATTTAGACAAGAATATACAAGAGAAGTATGACTTTTGAATCAATAGGAAATGTGATGTGTCTCTCACACATTTTAGTGCTATCGTAGGCTTTATTATTACACCTGCAACATATAAAGGAAGGTAGGAAATGAACCTGTTTTACTGTTCTATTGTCATATCAATAGGGAGCATTGCTTCTGTTTTGGAAACCAGATTTTATAAGATCCATAGACAAATGGAACATAATCTAGGAGAAAGGCTAAGTTAGTGAAGAAATTCAAAATAATATAAGGAATGGCCGAGGGAACTGAACATGATCAGAGAAAATGCGCAAATTGTTTTGGAACATCTGAATAAGAGTCATAAAATTTTAGCTGGAGAAATTTGAAGTAACATGATGAAGAATACTAAAAACTGTATCAAGATGGCTTTTATTGTCCTAAGACAGGAGCTGGCAAACTACAGGCTGCCAAATCCAGTCAAACTCTTTATATATTGTTAATGTCTGCTCTCCGGCTACAGTAGCAGAGATGAGCAGTTTTGACAGAGACCATATAACCCATAAATAAATTTACTATGTGACCATTTACAGAAAAAATTAGCTGGCCAGTGTCCTGAGAGACAGACAACTATTCCTTCAATTATTCATTCATTTAGGAAACATGTTTCAAGCATATTCTATGACTCTAAAACATATAAGACGTTGGCAATAAACAGATAAGACATAGTTTGTACCTTAGCCCAGGTACCAATTTCCTTGTCACCAGACATAAATAAACCAGATGACCATTAACAGAGGATATTTTAGAGGGGAAAAATAATGAAATACATATTGGATTCAATGACTTCAAAGGTTTCTTTCAAATACAAAATTCTTTAAAAGGGGAAGTTTCATGGAGGAAAAAACCTTGAAAACCTGGTAAATGGAAACATATGGAAAAGTAGGAAATTGGGTTCCTTTAGGCAAGGAGAAGAGTGAGTGATGAGAGAATAAAAACCAGTCAATTTGGATAAGCATATAGAGTAGGAGTGAGAATACATAAAGAAGGTATGTCTGGAAAGACCAGAAGAAGGGTATTCTACATGAGGCTTAACATTTTTCAGATTACTTCAGACAATGGGAAACTACAAAGTCAAATCCTGAGAATATTGATTAGACAGTGATATGTATGATGAATTGGAGAAGAAAGGATAGTACAGG
>NW_026574770.1:0-7247 GCF_905146905.1 Nyctereutes procyonoides | reverse complement strand
TTTTTAATTTTTTTTTTATTTTTATTTTATGATAGTCACACAGAGAGAGAGTAAGGCAGAGACACAGGCAGAGGGAGAAGCAGGCTCCATGCACCGGGAGCCCGACGTGGGATTCGATCCTGGGTCTCCAGGATCGCGCCCTGGGCCAAAGGCAGGCGCCAAACCGCTGCGCCACCCAGGGATCCCCGTTTCGTCAGAATTTTAAATATTATGTAGTCCTTTATTAGAAGTATCATTCTAATTGATCCTCCAAAAACTCACTACTTTAAAAAGAGATTCAGAAAAGAATATAAAGTTTATTTTATTTTTTTAAAGATTTTATTTATTTATTCATGAGAGACACACACACACACAGAGGCAGAGACACGGGCAGAGGGAGAAGCAGCTCCATGCAAGGGAGCCTGATGTGGGACTTGATCCAGGGTCTCCAGGATCATGCCCTGGGCTGAAGGTGGCGCTAAACCACTGAGCCACCAGAGCTGTCCAAGAATATAAAGTTTAAAAGAAATCCGGAGAGGAGGGGCAAGATGGCGGAGGAGTAGGGTCCCCAAATCACCTGTCCCCAACAAATTACCTAGATAACCTTCAAACCATCCTGAAAATCTACGAATTCGGCCTGAGATTTAAAGAGAGACCAGCTGGAATGCTACAGTGAGAGGAGTTCACGCTTCTATCAAGGTAGGAAGACGGGGAAAAAGAAATAAAGAAACAAAAGGCCTCCGAGGGGGAGGGGCCCCGCGAGGAGCCGGGCTGAGGCCGGGGCGAGTGTCCCCAGGACAGGAGAGCCCCGTCCCGGAGGAGCAGGAGCTGCACCAACCTTCCCGGGCGGGCGGCAAGGGGCTCGCAGGGAGTTGGAGCAGGACCCAGGAGGGCGGGGATGCCCTCGGGCTCCCGGGGACACTAACAGACACCTGCGCCCCGGAGAGTGCGCCGAGCTCCCTAAGGGCTGCAGCACGCACCGGAGCAGCTCGGAGGGGCTCGGGAGCGGCTCCAGGGAGGGAGCTGCGGGGCGGGAGCGCGAATCCAACAACACAGGCCCGGGAGCACAGGGCGCCGGGACACAGCCCAGGATCCGGCCTCCCCCCGGGACAGGCAGAGGCCGGGAGGGCCCAGGACAGCAAGGACGCTCCTGCCCCGAGCTGAGCAGATCAGCGGCCCCGCCCCGGAGCCTCCAGGCCCTGCGGACGGAGAGCCGAGAGCCCCGAGCCCCATAGTTCCTGCGGAGGCTGAATCCAGGCTTCCAGAGTTGCCATAGCAACTGCGGCTGATCCTCCTGAGACCTCACGGGGTAAACAACCCCCGCTGAGCCCTGCAGCAGGCAGGGGCAGAGCAGCTCCCCCAAGTGCTAACACCTGAAAATCAGCGCAACAGGCCCCTCCCCCAGAAGACCAGCTGGACGGACCAGTTCCAGGGGAAGTCAAGGGACTTAAACTCTACAGAAATACTCCCCCGTGTTTTTTTTTTTCTTTTCTTTTTTCTTTTCTTTTTGATTTCTGATTGCTTCCCCCACCCCCTTTTTTTTTCACCTTTCTTTCTTTTTCTTTCCCTTTTTCTTCTCTTCTTTCCTTTTTCTTTTCTTTTTCTTTTTTCTTTTTCTCTTTTCTTTCCTTCTCTCTCTTTCTCTCATTTTCCCAATACAACTTGTTTTTGGCCACTCCGCACTGAGCAAAATGACTAGAAGGAAAACCTCACCTCAAAAGAAAGAATCAGAAACAGCCCTCTCTCCCACAGAGCTACAAAATCTGGATTACAATTCAATGTCAGAAAGCCAATTCAGAAGCACTATTATACAGCTACTGGTGGCTCTAGAAAAAAGCATTAAGGACTCACGAGACTTCATGACTGCAGAATTTAGATCCAATCAGGCAGAAATTAAAAATCAACTGAATGAGATGCAATCCAAACTAGAAGTCCTAACGACGAGGGTTAACGAGGTGGAAGAACGAGTGAGTGACATAGAAGACAAGTTAATGGCAAAGAGGGAAACTGAGGAAAAAAGAGATAAACAATTAAAGAACCATGAAGACAGATTAAGGGAAATAAATGACACTCTAAGGAAGAAAAATCTACGTTTAATTGGGGTTCCCGAGGGCGCCGAAAGGGACAGAGGGCCAGAATATGTATTTGAACAAATCCTAGCTGAAAACTTTCCCAATCTGGGAAGGGAAACAGGCATTCAGATCCAGGAAATAGAGAGATCCCCCCCTAAAATCAATAAAAACCGTTCAACACCTCGACATCTAATAGTGAAGCTTGCAAATTCCAAAGATAAAGAGAAGATCCTTAAAGCAGCAAGAGACAAGAAGTCCCTGACTTTCATGGGGAGGAATATTAGGGTAACAGCAGACCTCTCCACAGAGACCTGGCAGGCCAGAAAGGGCTGGCAGGATATATTCAGGGTCCTAAATGAGAAGAACATGCAACCAAGAATACTTTATCCAGCAAGGCTCTCATTCAAAATGGAAGGAGAGATAAAGAGCTTCCAAGACAGGCAGGAACTGAAAGAATATGTGACCTCCAAACCAGCTCTGCAAGAAATTTTAAGGGGGACTCTTAAAATTCCCCTTTAAGAAGAAGTTCAGTGGAACAATCCACAAAAACAAGGACTAAATAGATATCATGATGACACTAAACTCATATCTGTCAATAGTAACTCTGAACGTGAACGGGCTTAATGACCCCATCAAAAGGCGCAGGGTTTCAGACTGGATAAAAAAGCAGGACCCATCTATTTGCTGTCTACAAGAGACTCATTTTAGACAGAAGGACACCTACAACCTGAAAATAAAAGGTTGGAGAACCATTTACCATTCAAATGGTTCTCAAAAGAAAGCAGGGGTAGCCATCCTTATATCAGATAAACTAAAATTCACTCCGAAGACAGTAGTGAGAGACGAAGAGGGACACTATATCATACTTAAAGGATCTATCCAACAAGAGGACTTAACAATCCTCAATATATATGCCCCGAATGTGGGAGCTGCCAAATACTTAAACGAATTATTAACCAAAGTAAAGAAATACTTAGATAATAATACACTTATACTTGGTGACTTCAATCTAGCTCTCTCTACCCTTGATAGGTCTTCTAAACACAACATCTCCAAAGAAACGAGAGCTTTAAATGATACACTGGACCAGATAGATTTCACAGATATCTACAGAACTTTACATCCAAACTCAACTGAATACACATTCTTCTCAAGTGCACATGGAACTTTTTCCAGAATAGACCACATACTGGGTCACAAATCGGGTCTGAACCGATACCAAAAGATTGGGATCGTCCCCTGCATATTCTCAGACCATAACGCCTTGAAATTAGAACTCAATCACAAGAAGAAGTTTGGAAGGACCTCAAACACGTGGAGGTTAAGGACCATCCTGCTAAAAGATAAAAGGGTCAACCAGGAAATTAAGGAAGAATTAAAAAGATTCATGGAAACTAATGAGAATGAAGATACAACTGTTCAAAATCTTTGGGATGCAGCAAAAGCAGTCCTGAGGGGGAAATACATCGCAATACAAGCATCCATTCAAAAACTGGAAAGAACTCAAATACAAAAGCTAACCTTACACATAAAGGAGCTAGAGAAGAAGCAGCAAATCGACCCGACGCCCAGCAGAAGAAGAGAGTTAATTAAAATTCGAGCAGAACTCAACGAAATTGAGACCAGAAGAACTGTGGAACAGATCAATAGAACCAGGAGTTGGTTCTTTGAAAGAATTAATAAGATAGATAAACCATTAGCCAACCTTATTAAAAAGAAGAGAGAGAAGACTCAAATTAATAAAATCATGAATGAGAAAGGAGAGATCACTACCAACACCAAGGAAATACAAACGATTTTAAAAACATATTATGAACAGCTCTACGCCAATAAATTAGGCAATCTAGAAGAAATGGACGCATTCCTGGAAAGCCACAAACTACCAAAACTGGAGCAGGAAGAAATAGAAAACCTGAACAGGCCAATAACCAGGGAGGAAATTGAAGCAGTCATCAAAAACCTCCCAAGACACAAGAGTCCAGGGCCAGATGGCTTCCCAGGGGAATTCTATCAAACGTTTAAAGAAGAAATCATACCTATTCTACTAAAGCTGTTTGGAAAGATAGAAAGAGATGGAGTACTTCCAAACTCATTCTATGAGGCCAGCATCACCTTAATTCCAAAACCAGACAAAGACCCCACCAAAAAGGAGAATTACAGACCAATATCCCTGATGAACATGGATGCAAAAATTCTCAACAAGATACTAGCCAATAGGATCCAACAACACATTAAGAAAATTATTCACCATGACCAAGTAGGATTTATCCCCGGGATGCAAGGCTGGTTCAACACTCGTAAAACAATCAATGTGATTCATCATATCAGCAAGAGAAAAACCAAGAACCATATGATCCTCTCATTAGATGCAGAGAAAGCATTTGACAAAATACAGCATCCATTCCTGATCAAAACTCTTCAGAGTGTAGGGATAGAGGGAACTTTCCTCGATATCTTAAAAGCCATCTACGAAAAGCCCACAGCAAATATCATTCTCAATGGGGAAGCACTGGGAGCCTTTCCCCTAAGATCAGGAACCAGACAGGGATGTCCACTCTCACCACTGCTATTCAACATAGTATTGGAAGTCCTAGCCTCAGCAATCAGACAACAAAAAGACATTAAAGGCATTCAAATTGGCAAAGAAGAAGTCAAACTCTCCCTCTTCGCCGATGACATGATACTCTACATAGAAAACCCAAAAGCCTCCACCCCAAGATTGCTAGAACTCATACAGCAATTTGGTAGCGTGGCAGGATACAAAATCAATGCCCAGAAATCAATGGCATTCCTATACACTAACAATGAGACTGAAGAAAGAGAAATTAAGGAGTCAATCCCATTTACAATTGCACCCAAAAGCATAAGATACCTAGGAATAAACCTAACCAAAGAGGTAAAGGATCTATACCCTAAAAACTATAGAACACTTCTGAAAGAAATTGAGGAAGACACAAAGAGATGGAAAAATATTCCATGCTCATGGATTGGCAGAATTAATATTGTGAAAATGTCAATGCTACCCAGGGCAATTTACACGTTCAATGCAATCCCTATCAAAATACCATGGACTTTTTTCAGAGACTTAGAACAAATTATTTTAAGATTTGTGTGGAATCAGAAAAGACCCCGAATAGCCAGGGGAATTTTAAAAAAGAAAACCATAGCTGGGGGCATCACAATGCCAGATTTCAGGTTGTACTACAAAGCTGTGGTCATCAAGACAGTGTGGTACTGGCACAAAAACAGACACATAGACCAATGGAACAGAATAGAGAATCCAGAAATGGACCCTGAACTTTATGGTCAACTAATATTCGACAAAGGAGGAAAGACGATCCACTGGAAGAAAGACAGTCTCTTCAATAAATGGTGCTGGGAAAATTGGTCATCCACATGCAGAAGAATGAAACTAGACCACTCTCTTGCACCATACACAAAGATAAACTCAAAATGGATGAAAGATTTAAATGTGAGACAAGACTCCATCAAAATCCTAGAGGAGAACACAGGCAACACCCTTTTTGAACTTGGCCACAGTAACTTCTTGCAAGATACATCCACGAAAACAAAAGAAACAAAAGCAAAAATGAACTATTGGGACTTCATCAAGATAAGAAGCTTTTGCACAGCAAAGGATACAGTCAACAAAACTCAAAGACAACCTACAGAATGGGAGAAGATATTTGCAAATAACATATCAGATAAAGGGCTAGTTTCCAAAATCTATAAAGAACTTATTAAACTCAACACCAAAGAAACAAACAATCCAATCATGAAATGGGCAAAAGACATGAAGAGAAATCTCACAGAGGAAGACATAGACATGGCCAACATGCACATGAGAAAATGCTCTGCATCACTTGCCATCAGGGAAATACAAATCAAAACCACAATGAGATACCACCTCACACCAGTGAGAATGGGGAAAATTAATAAGGCAGGAAACAACAAATGTTGGAGAGGATGCGGAGAAAAGGGAACCCTCTTACACTGTTGGTGGGAATGTGAACTGGTGCAGCCACTCTGGAAAACTGTGTGGAGGTTCCTCAAAGAATTAAAAATAGACCTGCCCTACGACCCAGCAATTGCACTGTTAGGGATTTACCCCGAAGATTCAGATGCAATGAAACGCCGGGGCACCTGCACCCCGATGTTTCTAGCAGCCATGTCCACAATAGCCAAACTGTGGAAGGAGCCTCGGTGCCCATCGAAAGATGAATGGATAAAGAAGATGTGGTTTATGTATACAATGGAATATTACTCAGCCATTAGAAACAACAAATACCCACCATTTGCTTCAACGTGGATGGAACTGGAGGGTATTATGCTGAGTGAAGTAAGTCAATCGGAGAAGGACAAACAGTGTATGTTCTCACTCATTTGGGGAATATGAATAATAGTGAAGGGGAATATAAGGGAAGGGAGAAGAAATGTGTGGGAGATATCAGAAAGGGACACAGAACATAAAGACTTCTAACTCTGGGAAATGAACTAGGGGTGGTGGAAGGGGAGGAGGGCGGGGGGTGGGGGTGAATGGGTGACGGGCACGGAGGGGGACACTTGACGGGATGAGCACTGGGTGTTATTCTGTATGTTGGTAAATTGAACACCAATAAAAATTAATTTATAAAAAAAAATTCATATTGCGGACTTAAATAATGAAAACAACAAAACATAGAATGGATCAAAAGTCAAATGGACACTTCTATGAGGAATCTCATGACACACCTTATGTTATAGACAATTGATAAAGGTTCATCATTTCAATGTTTTATCAAAAGGAAAAGACCGTAAAGCTGCATAAAATTCTGTGCTATTCCTTCAATGGGAAGAAAGAGGGAACTAAAAGAAAAAGACCAACCCTATATAATGACTCATTTTCACCTTCTTTCCAGAGATTACAGGACAGGTCAAAATCAATCCATTCTGGAAGCTTTTAGAAGGAACCCAAAGTCCTTCTAATAACCACGTAACACAGATTACATGCATAAGCTAACATCTGACCTGCTCTTTCATTGTTTTAAGGTCCTTCACCGAACAAAAAAAAATTTGAGGTCAGAAGCTGTGCTCTGTGGTGTATCCTCAAAGAGCTCCCTGCTTTATTTTTCTAGAAGTAGGGGGAAAAATAAAGTTGCCAAAGTCTGTGCAACACAATCCATATGAATGGAGGAAAAAGAAAAAAAAAATAAAAAT
>NW_026574769.1:0-7193 GCF_905146905.1 Nyctereutes procyonoides | reverse complement strand
TAATATGGACTAGATGACATTTAAGATCCCTTCCCACTCTGGGCATCCATGATACAGTGATTGTTTAGTCTCTAGGGTATCTTCACAGTTTAAAAACATCTATAATCCAATTAGTCTCAATAGCATTATGGCTGAAACTCATTAGCCAGTTTTCCAGAAAGTTAATAATCTGCCATATATGAATGAGAGCTCTGTACTTTTCTTTTAGGAAGTCTCATCAGATTCTTCCTGATATGATTTTTGCCCCAGGACACAATTAGTTCTTTGGATACATCAAAAGAATTAAAAAATATTGGTAGGCATTTCTTTTATGAACCATAGTTGGTAGACTGGAAAAGAGAGAAAGGAGAAAAAGGAAAGAAAGTGAATCAAGGTAGGGTGAGAGTGATTATGTCTGAGGGCTAGAAGTCTGGATGTGAAGGAGAAGAAAGGTTAATTGTTAAAATTGTTGGATGTTGGATGTTGGATGTCAAGAGCATCTTAGGAGTCCTCATTTATCCAATGTTTGCCTATTGGAAAAAAATTGTTCCAAATTTAAACCCGAAGCCTCCAATTTATTATTTTTCATTCTTGATAAGAAGACAGCTATTTGCAGGAGAAAAACTGTGTGCAGGGACTTTCCCTAACACTCAACCTTGAAAACTACAGAGATGAATGGAGACATCTCAAGAACATTTACTAGTAAAGCGAAGTTAAAAAGTGGAGAGACATCTTAACATTTGTTTTCTAACTAGCCCCATTAGTAAATTCTTTTCTTCCTTGTTGCCTTTTTAAAATTTTTATTAAAAAGCTTTATACAAAGTCTAATTTAGCCTCAAATCTCAATGAAATAGCAAATAGTGTTGTCCTTATTTTTTCTCACAGGCATGTCTCTGGTAATATTCAAGAGAAAATATTATTTTGCATATTCCCACCTCATCTCCTCAGTATTTGATATTATGGAATCACAGGAAGCGATGCCTACCACTGAATGACTGACTCACCCATGTATATATGTGCATTCATGCAAAGCCTCCTAATTTGTCACGAATACTAATATATGCATACCTTCAAATGCATGAGTGAAAATTAATATGTGCAGTGAAAAACTTTTAAAGTATTTGAATAATTCCAATGAAATAGCATATTTTCAGCAGAATAGCAGAGAATCCAAAGCAATTTTTCTACTTTTTTTTTTATTTTCCCCGAGTAACCATAATAGTTTTTTTAAGTGGTGACATTTAAAGCCCCCACCACCATAACTACCTCCCCACGTGCATACACACACACACACACACACACACACACACACACACACACTTCTGCTCATACTCAGAACATTTCTCCACCCACAGATTTGGAGCCAAGGAGCAAATGTACAATACATCTATTTCTGGAAGCAGGGGTGGTTATATATTGGTTGGAGTAGGCCTAGAGAAATATATCTAAGGTGACCAAGAAAGAGCCTATTCACCAAGATTGATTACTAGGATGAACTCTATTTAATCTAGAAAAACTAGGACTGAGAAAGTATTGGATAGTCCTAAATTCATTAAAAGAGATAGGGAGAATGATCTTGATAGTCAAGCTTCGCAATATGGAATTAGAGGAGAGATGCACAAATATAAATAAGAAATTTGAGAATGCTGTCACCAAGGAAAAGAATCTTGTATTACATAACAATGAGAGGCTACATTAATAGAATTTCCTACTTTAAGAGTCTGTATCATCCTGAGTTTCAAAAATTATTTCAGTTATGCCTTAGATAACAGTCACAATGATGTGTAAACCACTCATGTGAGGTATATGTTAAGATTTCATGAAACATACTCCTCTTTGAAAATACCCTCAAGGTAGTCTTATATTTTTGTGTGTTGTTTCCTTTACTGCTATCTCTTTATGAGCTGAGTAATAAGATAACTTAAAGATATGTAATGAGTATGGTTCCTGGGTGGCTCAATTGGTTAAGTATCTGCTTTTGGCTCCAGGGTCCTGGGATCAAGCCCTTCATTGGGCTCCCTGCTCCATGGAGAGCCTGCTTCTCCCTCTCCCTCTGCTGTTCCCTCTGCTTGTACGCATGAGTGTTCTCTCTCTCCGTCAAATAAATAAATAAAAGATTTTTTTAAAAAAAGATATGTAATGGGTAGTATTAATGACATATTAGACAATTACTTATACATTAATATCATGGAATGCCCTATGTCATATAAGTATTCCCAAACGCCCTATGTAGGGTATATTAGAAGAATGAGGCAGTCGAGAGGTCTTGTATCAAATAAATGCGACTAATAGCAGGATAAAATCAATCTACATTTGGGGAAAACTAGATGAAAAGTACACGAGACTTCTCTGTACATTTTTTGCAAATTTTTGTGAATTTCTGTAGTTATTTCAAAGTAAAAAAATAAAAAAAAAAATCCACAGTGAACAAACATGAAGAAACTGATAGGGAGTGGAAGGGGAGGTGGGCGGGGGGTGGCGGTGACTGGGTGACGGGCACTGAGGGGGGCACTTGATGGGATGAGCACTGGGTGTTATTCTATATATTGGCAAATTGAACACCAATAAAAAATAAATTTATATATTAAAAAAAGGATTTGAGAAATAAGAAACAAGGAAAATCCTAAAAAAAAAAAAAAAGAAAAAGAAACAAGGAAAATCCTATCTTTAAGAGCAACAGAATTTACAAATCAACCCCACTGGGACTGTTTTCAATCTCTGCACAGTAATCCCCCACTTATCTTTGGTTTTGCTTTTTACTGTTTCAGTTACTGGTGATCAACGACAGTCTGGAAGCAGATGGTCCTTCTGATGTACAGTCAGAAAGTCAATAGTAGCCTAAAACTACATCATCATGCTTAAGTCATTCACCTCACTTCATCTTATCAAGCAGGTATTTTACCATTTCACGTCATCACAAGAAGAAAGGTAAGTGCACTACAATAAGATTTTGAGAGAAAGAGACCACATTCACATGACTTTTATTACAGTGCATTGTTATAATTATTCTATTTATTATTAGTTATTGTTCTTAACCTTTTACTGTGCCTAATTTATAAATTAAACTTTATTATATGTATGAATGTAAAGGAAAAGAAAGCAGTATAATCAGGTTTGGTACTACCCTCAGTTTCAGGTATCCACTGGGGGGTCTCAGAATGTATCCCCTGTGGATGAGTGGAGACTACTGTACATGCAACAAAGCATATACATATATATGTATATATATATATACATATACCTAATGTATAATGATGCTGATATGCTTTCACAATAGCTGAAATTTATAAAGAGATACTTCCATGTAAACACCTACCCCTAAGTAGAATTAACTTGAAAGGATTTCCCAAAATCCTTTTTGTACCACAGATTATCCTACCAGTCCCACCTACAGCCTCTCTCAGAAATAAGTAGAATATCTCCTCCCATAAATAAAGGAAGTTGATATACAAAATTATTTTTCCCAGGACAGTGGGCTGTGCATGACTAAATCCAAAAAGCTAAACAGGATGCTTACCTGACATTCCCCATGGCTTCTCTTTGAATGCCAGTTCTTTGCACTCCAAATACTTCTGATTCCTGTGAACACAAATGCATTGCTTGTATGTGGGATGGAAAGGCATCATGAATATATAAGTTCCCAATACAGGACTTATAATTAGATCAATTTTGTAGTGAATGTTTCCAGTAGGTGTTGAGTGCTAATTTTTATCTGTTAGTGGAGATAAAAACTTCCAGGGAGAGAGAAGGTGGGATAGCGAGGTGGAGATAAAGGAGGGACAAAGTTTTCACTAAATTGTCCTGGGCCATATTGGGAGTCAGATTGTCTAATGACAAGAAGTTCTCTCCAGGTGTCAGTGAGTCACCTGACAAGCTGGCAATCACTCCCACAACCTCTTCAAGTCTGTTTTTTAAATAAAATATTCCTTAAACCCCTCACCTCTTCCTCTCATGTCAATTGCAGAAAGATAAATGTTACATCAGATCCCAGAGGCTTGGAGCATGTTGGTGTAATTTGAATGTAGGCATTTTAGTTTTTGAAGCTGGAGAAATGATAAAGCTTGCTTCTTTAGTGCCTAATGAACAGCCTGAGTCATTAACCAGGTGAATAAAGACTGAGGGTATGGATGGGCCTCCTCCTCCTCCCCATCCTTTTTAAATTTTAATTTGGGATTCAAACTAATGCCTTATTGCAGGAGTGATTCTGCCACTGACAGCACATTTCCCATCCCTCCTGCCTGAGTCACCAACCAACAAGGAGAAAGTTTGCCAAGTCACAGTGAATATCTCTACCATTAGCTTGTCCCATATCTAGATTTTGGCTATCTATGACATCAAAAGAAGGTTACAAAAAGGTCACCAAGAGGAAAAAAGGAAACTGAATTCAGAAAAGGAGCCAAGGGTAGCAAAAATTCAGTGACAAAATTCCTAAGACCCTGTTGGCGCTAGGCTTTTGGGGTATATGGTTTGGATGGTCAAGAAGGAATCATGAATTTACAGAAATATCTGAAGGCTGAAATAATAGATGGCCTTTCATGGATACAGCATGCAAATCCAGAGTGATGTAGTTTTAAGAGGTACTCAAGAAAGCCCACTGCCCCCAGCTCTTTCACACTCATTAGAAAATACTCTTTTCTCCTTACTGAGAGAAGAGTTCAAATGCAAAGAGCCCTGGATAAAGCAACACATAGCCTTAAATTCTCTCAAAGATGGACATGCTACCTCTTTTATTCTTAATTGTAAACCTTCCTACAAAGAAGGTAATAGTGCCTGCAAGTGGGAGAGAAATAAGTACGAAGAAAAGTAAGAAGACATGCTCAGCACCGTTGCCTTAAACACGTTCAACAGTAATCAGCCATCCGTATGGAATCCCTGGACTTTCTGTGGTCCATATTATTGAGAGGGACTGAGCACCTATCCACCTATGGATATCCAGGTTTGGAAAGCTTTTCCTTTGTCCCTATTCCTACCAAAGTCTCAGAAATCAGCCAAGCACTATCTTGCCAAGGTTCAAGATAGGAAAATGTAGACCCAGGCCAGATATCTGCCAATGAGCATATTAACAGCAGAACCCCACTTATTATGATACACATTGAAGCACAGGATTTCTTCAAGTATCTCCACTGCATTTTTGGCCTGAGAACACTTAAAGGGCTCAAGTGTGGCTAAGGTCAGGCAGTAGGACACCAAAGTCAAGTACAAGACAAAACCAGCTATGTAATTTGTAGATCTCCATTGCAAAATTAAAATGTGAGACCACTGGTCAAAAAGTATTAGGAATTTCAAGAGAGTGACAGGAGAGCATTTAGCCAACAGTGAGATTCTTCTGAGCATATAGCCCTATTGGATAGCATAAGACTCAGGCCCATGAAACAGATTCTGGTGCAACATATGAGTTTTTAAAGGAGATGCCTCTGAATAAGTTCATATATCAGACATGTACTTTCCTCAGAGCATCTATTTTCAGTGAATCATGGTGTGGAAGGGCCATGACAAGGAGCAAACTACAAAGCAAAAACAAAAACAGGGCGGCCTGGGTGGCTCTGGTTTAGCACCACCTTCAGCCCAGAGCGTGGAGACCCCGGATCGAGTCCCATATGAGGCTCCCTGCATGGAGCCTGCTTCTCCCTCTGCCTGTGTCTCTGCCTCTCTCTCTCTCTGTCTCTTGTGAATAAATAAATAAAATTAGAAAAACAAACAAAAAACCCCACATTGTGTTGTCATCATTGGATTTTTAGTATTTTTTTATTGTTCTTCTTTCCTTAAATGGGATTTTTCTGAAGACAGTAGTGAGAAGATCAAATATATTCGACAGGAGTAAATTTGAACTCAGGTACCTGGCCCACAGCCCCTCATGAGAGGAGGAAAAAATCTCCATTTTTGTATATCTTGAGGATTAATCACTATACTGCATTAGCAATCCTAGATTCAACTACAGTTAAATTGCAATGCTCAAATAATTTATGGCCTTCCCATGGCATACTGAATAATTCATACCATTGTTTCAGAGAGGGGAAAAAAAGGCCTTGAGATACTGAGCCTGCCACTGGTTCTTGTGAAATCTTGGTAGAAGCAGTAAAGTCTTTGGTTTTCTTTCTGAGAGGAAGCTCCCGAGTCACAAATAGAATCTTACATGACATGGAAGCAAGAAGCAACCTGGTCATACCATCAAGACATGGCATGCTATCTTATGGGGAGAGATAGATCTGTTGCTTACAAGGTCAAGGGCACAGATATGCCAGGTGTGTCTACTACCTTTGTTTTTATGTGGTCATAGAATGAATACAAGCCTGGTTTCAGACTGAGCCCTGACCTTGGTTAGCCATCTTATAGCTCTAACACTAATCATAGTAAGATTTCTGAGAGGATAGATGATTCAGTATAATTTATTCTACTATATCTCCAACCCAGGTCTCTTTCTTGAGCTTCATACCTATCTACCTACCTGCCTATAAAACATCTCCACTTGGATTTTTCCAGGGAAACCTTTTTTTTTCTTTTCTTTTTTTTCCCAGGGAAACCTTAAACTCAACATGTCTAATCTTACACTTCTTTCCCATTCCAGTCCTTACACCATCCCTGTAACAGCTCTAACCCATTTATCCTACTTCCATCCAGTAGTACAAACTAAGTCCTTGGAGTTACACTTGATTCTTCCTTTTCTCATTGCCAGTCCCTTGGAGCTAAGGTGAAACTAGTGGGAGAAGTTAGGTATTAGGAGACAAGTCATATAAGTTATTCCCCCAAAGACATGCCAATATTGAGCCAGAAAAATGATTCCAGAATGGGTTGTCAATCCATATGGTGTGTGGTGTGGGTAAATCAACAGGAGAATTATAACTAAAGTACAGGACCAAATGGAGATTAAAGAACCAGTGGCAATAAAAGCAAAAAAAAAAAAAAAAAAACAGAAAAACAAAAACCTGAGAATAGCATCAAATACAGAACTGGCTTCAAATCCCAACACTACCGACTAGTGTTTTTCCTTTTCCTTGTTTGTTAATTAGAACAGAGGTCAGCAACACTTTTGTTTGTTTTTTTTGTTGTTGTTGTTTTTGTAAGGGCCACATAGCAAATATTTTAGGTTTTGCCCGCCCAACAGTTTCTGTAGCAACCATTTAACTCTGCAACTGTAGCATGAACGTAGTCATCATCATAAATATTTGGGTGTGGTTGTCTTCCAATCAAACTTTATTTGCAAATACAAGTGACAA
>NW_026574768.1:0-7163 GCF_905146905.1 Nyctereutes procyonoides | reverse complement strand
AGTTTCTTGATTACTGATTGAATTTCTATGCCAGTTATGGGTCTGGTCAGATTTTCTATTCTTCCTATTTCAGTGTTTTGTTTATAGGTCTTAAAGAAGGCATCCCTTTCTTCCAGATTGCCTAATTTATTGGCATATAATTTCTCATAATATTCTCTTATAATTGTATTTCTTTGGTGTTCATTGTGATCTCTCTTCTTTCATTCATGATTTTATTTTATTTAGTCCTTTCTCTTTTCTTTTTGGTAAGTCTGGCTAGAGGTTTATCAATCTTATTAGTTCTTTCAAAGAACCAGCTCCTACTTTTATCAATCTGTTCTCTATTTTTAAATTTCTACACCATTGATTTCTTCTCTAATCTTTATTATTTCTCTTTTCCTATTGGATTTAGGCTTTATTTTCTATTCTTTTTCCAGCTCCTTAGGTGTCAGTTAGGTTGTGTGTTTGAGACTTTTCTTGCTTCTTGAGGAAGGCCTGTATTTCTATATACTCTTAATATACTACTGTAGTTCTATATATGCCTTTGCTGCATCCCAAAGATTTTGAACTGTCATGTTTTCATTTTCATTTCCTCCCATATACTTTTAAAATTCTCCTTTAATTTCCTGATTGACTCACTCATTCTTTAGTGGGATGTTCTTTAGCCTTAAGTATTTGTGGTTCTTACAAATTTCTTCTTGTGGTTTAGTTCAAATTTCATAGAATTGTGAAAATATATCTGAAAATATATATGGTATAATCTCAATCAAGTTGTACCAATTGAGACCTGATTTGTCACCCAGTATGTGATCTATTCTAGAAAATTTTCCATGTGCACTTGAAAAGAATGTGTATTCTTCTTTTTAGGATGAAAGGTTCTGAATATATCTATTAAGTCCATCTGGCCCAGTGAGTCATTCAAAGCTCTTGTTTCTTTGTTGATCTTCTACTTAGATATCTGTCCATTTCTGTGAGTGGGGTGTTAAAATCCTCTATTATTGTACTATTATAAGTTTTTAAATGTTTATTAATTGACATATATTTGGGTGCTCCCAAGTTAGGGGCATAAATATTTACAATTGTTAGATCTTCTTGTTGGATAGGACCCTTTATAATAATATGTTCTTCATCTCTTATTACATTCTTTGGTTTAAAATCTAGGTTTTCTGATATAAGGATGGGTACTCCATCTTCCTTTTCATGTCCATTAGCATGATAAATGGTTCTCCATCCCCTCACTTTCAAATGAGGGTATCTTTGTATCTAAAATGAGTCTCTTGTAAGTAGCATATTGATAAGTCTTGTTTTTTTAATCCATAGATACTCTAATAAGCCTTTTGACTGGAACATTTAATCTATTTACATTCAGAATAATTATTGAAAGATATGACTTTAGTGCTATTGTATTACCTGTAAAGTCATTGCTCCTGTAGATTGTTCCTTTCTAGTCTTTGTACTTTTGGTGTCTCGCTTTAATATTTTATTTTAAATATACAATATATGAAATATTTTATGTATTATATAAATATATAAAACTATATAAAATATTAATAAATGTTAATTAAATACATATTAAAGATATTTATACTAAATATCTCTTAATACTTCCTGAAGGATTTAGTGTTCACAAATTCCTTTAAGTTTTTGTCTTGGAAACTCTCTCTCTCCTTCTGTTCTGAATGACAGCCTTGTTGGATAAAGTATTCTTGGCTTCATATTTTCCCCATTAAGCATGATGACTATATCATACCAGTCCTTTCTGGCCTGCCAGGTTTCTGTGGACAGGTTTGCTGCCAGCCTTATCTATCTACCCTTGTAGGTTTAGGACCTCACTTCCAAGCTACTTTCAGGATTTTCTCTTTATCTTGTAATTTGCAACTTTCACTATAATATGTTGAGGTGTTCATCTATTTTTGTTGATTTTTAAAAAGATTTTACTTATTTATTCATGAGACACACACACACATACACACACAGAGGCAGAGACACAGGCAGAGGGAGAAGCAGGCTCCATGCAGGGAGCCCGATGTGGGACTCGATCCCAGGTCTCCAGGATTGGGCCCTGGGCGGAAGGCAGTGCTAAACTGCTGAGCCACCTGGGCTGCCCTATTTTTTTTTTAAGGGTAGTTCTCTGTGCCTCCTGAACTTAAATGTGTGTTTCCTTATCCAGATTAGGGAAGCTCTCAAATATAATTTGGTCAAATAAACCTTCTTCCCCTATTTTCCACTCTTCATCTTCTAGTACTCCTATAATATGGATATTACTTTGCTTTATGGAATTGCTGGGTTCCCTAAGTCTACCTTTGTGATCTAATAGTTTTCTTTCCTTCTTCTTTTTAGTTTCCTTATTTTCCATAATTTTGTTTTCTAGGTTACTGATTCACTCTTCTGTTTTGTTCAGCCTGGTTATTTTGGTCTTCACTTGGAACTGATTCTCAATAGTAGCATTTTTAATTTCAGCCTGACCAGATTTTAGTTCTTTTCTCACTCTAGTAAGGGATTCTCTAGTGTCTTCTATGTTTTCAACCTCAGCCAGTATCTTTATATTTGTTTTATTTTATATATATATATTACAGTTTTTACAAATATTTTGTTTATTTTAATGAAGCTGGTATAGACAATGTCCATTTAAAATCCATATCCCAGGCCAAAAAGTACAAATAAAATAAAAAGAGCAGTGTTCTATTGAATACACTTCTGCATGAATAGCTTTATTAACTGCTAATGAAAATTAGAACTTTTATGGGATCTTCTGACAAGACTTTTTATCTTAAAATGCTTTCTCTTCAGTGAAGCCATCTTTGGAATTAGTCATTTACTCTCACTATCTCTGTCTTCTCTACTCCAGCCTGATATTTCTCTTCCTTTGGTCCAGATCCTCAAATTTTAAAAGAAGCTTCAAGTTAAGGAATGGTCATTTTCCCATTTTCCCACTTTCTCATTTTCAGTTCTCTGAAAAACTTCCATCTCCCGCTGAAAGTCACAATCCAGGAGTGTGCTAGAACTTCAGGGCCAATTGGAAAGTCATCATGAACACCTGTATTGGTCGATCTTATCACAAGCCTGAAAATGCACAGTCCTGGAAAAGGTGGCCTCTCTGTGCACACATGTAATTTTTAAAAAGGAAAGGGCAATATGAAAGGGGCTGAGGTTTGGTCACCAAAAATCAGCACAATGAAAACAAGTGATAATCAATAATGGGCACTAGAATTCAAATTGCCAGATGTTTTAAAGAGATGGGGTGCCAGTTTTCAATTCTGTTTTGAACACATTACAAAAGAACTATTTTTAAAAATAAAAAAGGATTGAGGGTAAAGAAAAAAATAAAAAGAATATCTAAATCGTTGAATGTCCCCCTGTTTGTTCCTGATAAACTTCAACCACATCTTCCTCCATTCCCAGTTCTTTTGGAGTGTGATTATCAGCAATTCTCTGACCTTCAAAGAGAAACCTGAGTGAATTCACTGGAACTCCCTGTCTTTGACAGTATGATTCTTTGAGTTTCTTGAGATGTGTTATCATTTTCACTTTGAATAAGTCAATCTCACTGCTATCCTGTCCAATGACTTTCAGTTTAATGTATTCTCCTTCCTTCTTATCCCCCAAGTCCTCAGTTGAAGGTTTGCCTCCTGGTCGGACATGGTGACAGTGGCTTCTCCAGGGTTTCCACAAAGCAGCGGCCTCGGGTAGGCAGAACCTTGCTCCAGGGTTTACAAATTCGTCTCTTCCCTACAGCACAACACCGTGACTCTATAATTGTTTTAAATTCTAGTTCAGACATCTTATATCCATATTGATTAAATCCATGGCTGTACTACCTCCTGTTCTTTCTTTTGGGGTGAATTTCTCCATTTTGTCTAATCATTTTGTTTAGAAAACAAGAAAAAAACAGTAACAAACAAAAAGAAACTAGATCCTGTGTGTGTTTTGGTCTGTTAAAAGAAACTAGATCCCAAAAGAAAGAGATACACACACACACACATATATACATACATACATACACACACACATATATATACACACACATATAAATTTAATGAAAGGAAACAAAATATAAAAAAATATAAAGTATATATAAAAATAAAAATTAAAAAGAGAAAAAGAATTAAAAAATAATATAACAAAAAAATACGAAAGGCTAAGGAATAAAAATACAAAGAATGCTATATACTTTTTTCCCCAAGAGCTGAAGCTTTGCAGACCTCTATGATCAGTAGACTTTGCATGAGTTGTTTGTGCTGATCTTCTGGGAGAGGTGCCTGTTGCACTGATTCTCAGGTGGACTTGCCTTAATGGAAATAGGCCTCCAGTTTTCAGGGAGGCAGGGATTGGTGTAAGGGGCTCCAGACTCCACTAGGAGGCGCTGTTTTGCACCATGAAGGCTTTCATTAATTGATGGGTGGGATGAATGTGGCTGTGCCCTGTTCTCTAGCCCTGGAGCTGAAAATTCACACCCCTCACTCTTCCGTGGGCCTTCACAGAAAAGCAGTCAACCACTCCCCATCCTCTCAGCTTCCATCAGAACTCTGTGTTCACTAGCCTATGATGGAGGATTTACCTCAGGTATGTGAGATCCAAAACCCCAAATTTTAATAACTTCTGGAGTGCGGACCCATACTGTTCATCCTGGGGTGGTGCGTTTCACCACGCTTCTACCTTTTGCTGGACTCAGCTCAGGAAAGCAGTCTCACAAATGCACAGTGGTTTTCAGTTTATGGCAACACATAGGAGAAAGCCAACACTTAGATGCACTGTTCTCAGCTGGCTTCCATGCTCCTATGCCTGGGAACTCTGCCACACTCAAACACCACCTGTTCTTCTTGCCACCCCAGGGAACCTCAGACAATGTTGTCACACCTGGGATTCCATCCTGCTTCACAACCTGAGCACCTCTGGCCAGGCATATTCCTCACTGTAGCAGACTTCTGTTAAGTTCCAATTCTGCACTCCACTGTTTATAATACTTTGTGGTAGCATCCTTAAGCAGGCTCCCTCCCCTCCACTGTATTCTCAGGTGTATCACACTGGGTTCAAGTCTCTGCAACTCCTACCTTCCAGAGGGTGGTTGCTTTTCTACTTGTAGACTTGTAGAAATTGTTTTCTCTGATCTCCAATTGGTTCCACAGGTGTTCAGAATGATTTGATAACTTATCAAGTTGGCTTCAAGGGACAAGACAAACTTAGAGTTCCCCTACTCCTCCGCCATCTTAACTCCTCTCACCACATTTTCTTTATCCATTCGTCTGTTAATGGATATTGGGCTGTTTCCATGATTTGGCTATTGTTGACAGTGCTGCTATAAACATGGGGGGTGCATGCATCCTTTGGAATTAATGTTTTGTATTCTTTGCATATGTAGAATTTAAGAAACAAACAAACAATGAGCAAAGGGGAAAAAAGAGAGGGAGGCAAACCAAGAAACAGACCCTTAACTATAGAGAGCAAACTGATGGTTACCAGAGTGGATGTGGTTAAAGGGATGGGTTAAAGAGGTGATGGAGTTTAAGGAGTGCACTTGTGATAAGCACTGGGTATAAGTGCTGAATACTATATGCCTGAAACTAATATTATACTGCAGGTTAATTAACTATAATTTAAATAAACAAAAAATTCAAGTAAGCCTTTTGTGAACTTGAACGTATGAGGCAATCCTCTCGTTCAATGAGAGAAATCTTCAGTTGTGAATTTCTCAAATCTAGTCAGCATCTGACAGTTGTAACTGGACACTGGCTTGTTGGTAAATTACTGCTCACCTTGCTAAACATAGAAAATTAAAAATGATTTCTGGTCACCCAAACCATTCATGTAGAACTTTGACCCTCTTTACCTGTGTGTATATTCTTTGGGTAGAATAAATGATAATTCAGCTCCAGTAAAATTTTCCACAGTGGCATCTGGAATATGAGAATGAATTATTTCTGAGGTCTTTTCAACATCACAATGTGATTCCTTTTCCATGACTACGTGATATCCAGCACCTGAGAGAAATCATTTAAAAGACCACATGAAGCATTTTCAGACTTTTTAATCTCCTTGTAAATCCAAACTTGGCTCTTCATCTTTCAAGTTACCTAGGTCCACAAAGAAGACATGGAATGTCACAAGATACTTTGTTATGACTCAAGGAAGGCTCATGCCTTAAACTTCCAAATGTGGTTCCAAGAACCAAGGTATTGAATAAACATAACTCCTATAATTTTCTTAGTGAACAATAATAGCTTAGTGTATATAATCAGAAATAGTATACATATGAAGAAAGGCCCCTGTAATCTGGCTACTTATCACTCTTGAAACTGTAATCTTAAAAAATATTCATTTATTGTTACTGGTTGTCCAGTGTGTATCAGGCATTAACTAGGCCCTGAGGATTGATCAGTGAACAAAGCATGCAAAATTTCTGCCTTCTTAAGAGCTACTTTCTAGTAAAAGGACACAGATACTAATAAAGAGGAGTAAGTTAAAATATGTACTATGTTAGGAAAAAATAAAGCAGAAAAGGGCTATATTAAGTGTTGAAAGAAAGTTGTTAAATTTTAGACAGAGATCCATGAAAAGCCTGAGAATATGATTTCTGACTAGTGATTTCAAAGAAATTAGAGAACTATTATATTTAGTGTTTTCCCTGTTATACAGAGAAATTGTTTTCTGGAATTGGAGAAAACCATCATTATTTTAAATATGCATTACAAATGGTCATTGTATTTGCATTTGTGTTTCTATTTAAGATTAAAAATGTGACTAATAGTTTTTTTTTTTAATTTTTTAATTTATTTATGATAGTCACACAGAATGAGAGAGAGAGAGGCAGAGACATAGGCAGAGGGAGAAGCAGGCTCCATGCACCGGGAGCCCGACGTGGGATTCGATCCTGGGTCTCCAGGATTGCGCCCTGGGCCAAAGACAGGCACTAAACCGCTGCGCCACCCAGGGATCCCGACTAATAGGTTTTTAAGTATATATATCTCTTAGAAGATAATCTGGTTTATCTACTTGGTTTATAGTGTGGAAGACACTATTACATTTTACAAAGAGGCAACTATATCCTGAGAATAAAGTGATTTATCCACTATTTATTAGCTATCGGAACCAGTTTACTTAAAAATTGGTATGTAGGGCAGCCCCGGTGGCGCAGCGGTTTAGCGCTGCCTGCAGCCCAGGGCGTGATCCTGGAGACCCGGGATCGA
>NW_026574767.1:0-7116 GCF_905146905.1 Nyctereutes procyonoides | reverse complement strand
ATCCCTTCTCCATCACATTATATTTTTACATACAGATCTGCTGAATTTATAAAAATATATACTTCTAAGTGAAACTATCCGTGACCTCTGGAGATTTACAGGAGATCAAAAATATCTCATGTAATTAAATAGTATTCCTACAACATAAACTTAATGCTTTCAATTATGTTCTCCCATATAGATAGATGCCAATTCATTCATCACTGAGATGAACATCCACTGGCATCTTTGAATATTTGCCCCATTATTTTTTTAAAAAATTGCTTAAAACAGAATGGCAAAACCAATGTTTTTGCAAACACTAAGAGTTTCAAGCCAGCGGCACCTGAGTGGTGCAGTCAGTTAAGCATTTGACTTCAGCTCAGGTCATGATTTCAGGGTCCTGGGATTGAGCCCCACATCAGGCTCCCTCCTCAACTGGGGAGTCTGATTCTCCCTCTTCCTCTGCCTCTCCCTGCTCCCCCCCCCCCTCTCTTTCAAGTAAGGAAATAAAATCTTAAAAAAAAAAAAAAGAGTTTCAAGCTATAGTTAACATTTCTCCTGGGGAGGAATACAGACCTCATGCTCCCAGGCATGGTTTATAAGAGCCTGTATTTCTTTATACCTCACCAATGTTGACCTGAGAAGCTCTCCTTACTTTTATGCTTCTTTGGTTGCTGGTGAATGCCACATGAAAATCCAAGGTCTTATAGTCCAAAGCCCAGATAGATTCTAGGCTCTGCAAGTGAAAAAGAGTCCTGTATTTTTTTAAGGAGTCCTGTATTATTAGGGCTCTCCAGAGTAACAAAATCAATAGGATAAAGAATTAGCTAATGTTTCAGTTAGAGTCTTAAGACAGAAAAAAAGCTGACGTCTCAGTTTTAAAAGCAAGAATAATTCTGTCTAACTTAGGGAAGGGGCAACCTTCAACTGAGTGGGTGAGGCACACCAATCCCGGGAAAGCAATCTGCTTTGGTTACAAATTCATAGGTTAATCCCATCCAGAAGCACCACCACAGATATGCCCAGAATAGAGTTCAACCAAATATTGGGCTGAGCATCCTGTAACACATTTGAGTCAATACATAAAATTAACTATCAAGCATGAAGGGAGTGGGGCACATTGGTTCAATGATGGCTCAGCCCTCCGCTGCATACAAGGACCTGGGCTTTCTGCTATAGTGGAGGAGAATCAATTAGACATTTCATTCACTCAGATAGCTGGGGGGCGGGGGGGGGGCGGGGTGGGGGGGCTTTCAGCGTTTCTTCTAACCAGCACTGTTTGATTTATTTTTTCTGGCCAACCTGAGTTCCTTTTACTAAAAGACCAAGAATAATCCCAATTAGATAATTGCGTTACCACCATAAGAACAAATTCCATTTTGAGAATTACCATAAGAAATAAATGAATCACAGCAAAGTTGCAGGATACAAAGTTAATGCAAAAAGTCAATCACTTTCTTATCTATTGGCAATGAACAAGCAGAACTTGAAATTAAAAACAAAATATCATTTGCACTGGCACACACAAAAATGAAATACTTAGGTATAAATATAATAATATATGAACAAGATCTATATGAGGAAAATTATAAAACTCTGACAAATTAAATAAAAGAAGCACCAAATAAACAGAAGGATATTTCCGGTTCATGGAAAGAGAAAGACTTAATATTGTCAATTTGTCAATTATTCCCAACTTGATCTAGATTCAATGCAATCCTGATCAAAATCCCAGAAAGTTAATTCTGTGCATATTCACACATTAATTCTAAAGTTGATATAAAGAAAAAGACCCAGAAGAGCCCAAGCAATATTGGAGTTGAAGAACAAAGTTGAAAGACTAGTACTAGTAGACTTTAAGACTTACTATAAAGCTATAGTAATCAAGACCATGCAGTATTGGCAAAACCAAAGATAAATAGATAATGAAACAGGATAGGGAGCCCAGAAAGAAACCCACATGAATATAGTCAACTGATCTTTGAGAAGAAAGGTAAAGGCAATAGAAGGGAATAAAGATATCCTCTTCAAATAATGCTGGAACAACTAGACAGCCACATACAAAACAACAAATCTAGACACAGATCTTATAGCCTTCAGGATGATGAACTCAAATGCATCACAGACCTACATGTAAAACACAAAACTGTAAAATTTCTGGAAGATACCACAGGAGAAAATCTAGATGACCTGGGGCACAATGATGACTTTTTAGATACAACCCCCAAGGCATGACCCCTGAAACAAATAACTGGTAAATTCGACTCCATCAAAATTAAAAACTCCCACTCTGTGCAAGACAATGTCAAGAGAATGAGAAAACAAGCCACAAATTGGGAGAAAATGTTTGCAAAAGACTCACCTGACAAAGCACTGTCATCCAAGATATACAAAGGACTCTTAAATTCAACAATAACAAACAAGCTGATGAAAAAATGGGTCAAGATCTCAACGTGTCAAGACACCTCACTAAAGAAGAGATTCAGGTGGGAAATTAGCATTTGAGAACATGCTCCACATCATATGTCATCAGGGAAATGCAAGTTAAAATGACCATGAGAGGCAACCACTACATACCCACTAGAGCAGCCAAAATCCAAAACACTGACAACCCCCAATGCTGGCCAGGATGTGGAGCAACAGGAGCACTCATTCAGTGCTGGTAGACTGGTACTTTGGAAGACAGAAGACATTTTGGTGTTTTCTCCTAAAACTGAATATACTCTTACCAAACAATCCAGCAATTGTGTTCCTTGTTATTTACCCAGAGGTACTGAGAACTCATATCCGCACAAAACCTTGCACATATTGATGGTTGTTACAGTGGCTTTATTCATAATTGCCAAAATTTGGAAACAAACCAGATTTCCTTTAGTAGGTGAATGAGGTATATCCGGACAATGGAATATTATTCAGCATTAAAAAGACATTGCACAGCAAAAGTAACAGTCAACAAAACTCAAAGACAACCTACAGAATGGGAGAGGATATTTGCAAATGACATATCAGATAAAGGGCTTGTTTCCAAGATCTATAAAGAACTTATTCAACTCAACAGCAAAGAAACAAACAATCCAATCATGAAATGGGCAAAAGACATGAAGAGAAATCTCACAGAGGAAGACATAGACATGGCCAACACGCACATGAGAAAATGCTCCGCATCACTTGCCAACAGGGAAATACAAATCAAAACCACAATGAGATACCACCTCACACCAGTGAGAATGGGGAACATTAACAAGGCAGGAAACCACAAATGTTGAAGAGGATGTGGAGGAAGGGGAACCCTCTTGCACTGTTGATGGGAATGTGAACTGGTGCAGCCACTCTGGAAAACTGTGTGGAGGTTCCTCAAAGAGTTAAAAATAGACCTGCCCTATGACCCAGCAATTGCACTGTTGGGGATTTACCCCAAAGATTCAGATGCAGTGAAACGCCGGGACACCTGCACCCCGATGTTTCTAGCAGCCATGTCCACAATAGCCAAACTGTGTCCATCGAAAGATGAATGGATAAAGAAGCTGTGGTCTATGTATACAATGGAATATTCCTCAGCCATCAGAAACGACAAATACCCACCGTTTGCTTCAACGTGGATGGAAGTGGAGGGTATTATGCTGAGTGAAGTAAGTCAATCGGAGAAGGACAAACAGTGTATGTTCTCATTCATTTGGGGAATATAAAAATATAGTGAAAGGGATTAAAGGGGAAAGGAGAGAAGATGAGTGGGAAATATCAGTGATGGTGACAGGACATGAGAGACTCTTAACTCTGGGAAACGAACAAGGGGTAGAACAAGGGGGAAGGGGAGGTGGGTGGGGGGATAGGGTGACTGCGTGACAGGCACTGAGGGGGGCACTTGACGGGATGAGCACTGGGTGTTATGCTATATGTCGGCAAATCAAACTCCAATAAAAAAAATACAAAAAAAAAGACATGAAGGAACCTTAAATGTATTTTACTAAATGCAAGAAGCCTGTCTGAAGAGGTTACATACTGTGTGATTCCAACTCTATGATATTCTGAAAAAGGCAGAACTGTGGAGACCACGCAAAAATTAGTGGTTGCCAGGGTCAGGGAGGGGATAAACAGGCATGGTTTTTAGGACAGTAAGACCACTCTGAATGATGCTACAGTGATGGATCCCTGTCATTAGACATTTGCCCAAACCCATAGAATGTGTAACCCCAGGCGTGAACCCTAACGCAAACTACAGTCTCTGGGTTGATGATGTGTTGGTGTAGGTTAATCAATTGTAGCAAATGTGCCACCTTTCAGGGTGGGTGGGGGGCATTGACAACAGGGGAGGCCATGCGTGTGTGGGGACAGGGATCACAGGGGAAATCTCTGCTCCTCCCCCCGGGTTTGCCGTCAACCTAAAATCGCCATGAAAAAATAAAGTTTTGAGGAAATAAAGTAAATGAAAGGTAAACATTGAGGACATTACAAAATTGCCAATAGGCAAAGAAAAAATAAAGCACCAAAGAGAATTTTAGTTAATTTTCTAAGCCCTGGCAATGAAGACGTTCTGGAATCTCGCTTAGCATTGTCTGACACACGCTGTCCGGGATCAGGTGAGATTCCTTCTCTGCTGCTCACTCTGGATGTCTCACCTCTCCCAGCCTCCGTGCCCACATTAGCCACGAGGATGTAAAAATAGAAAGATGATCTCCCCAATTCAACCAGAGTCATAGGAGAAGGAGATAAATAGAAATAATCATAGAAATTTTGTCTAAAACATTTGGTTTATGGTGAGTATTTACTCATCATATCTCGGTTAGACTTTCTCCAAATGATTTTGTTTTCAGTTATTCCTTCTCTCCGGAGTCTGGGGTTCGCTTTGGAAGAAATGACCCATGTGTGCCTCCTCCACACCACGTCCAAAGGTGCTCGCTTCTTATTTGGATCTACTGAGCCCTTGCCTGTCCCCAGGCTCCCCGTCGAATTGCATTCCCTAATTTCTGCAATTGAGAACCTTGTGAAGTCACCCAGAGGCTATCCCCACGAGGTAAACTGTGAGGACTGATTAGTTATGAAATTGTTTCTCCAGCAAGCCACAGATCTACACTGAATGAGCATGGTCATGCATCCGGAAGACACGATTCTGTAGCTCTATTACATGCAGCCTCAGGGCTTGACATTTGAGCGCCTGCTAGAAATACATATGTTTTCTGCTGGTACCTTTTAAGCGCTTCAAGCAAATGACAGCCCACCCCCAGAAGAACACATATAGGGAAATGTTCACAAGAGAATTAGCTGTGAAATACCAGCCACACTTAAATAAATAGTCTCTCCTGGAAGTGCTGCAGGTTCCTCTCTCTGCGGGGCAGAGTCTGAGGGGCTCACGTGCCAAGGTGAAGATTTCCCTGAAGGCTGCAGCATGAATAAAGTGGCACAGCCCTTCTGGCAGAGAAATCAATTCCCGAGATTATGAAGGTGACCCCAAAAAAGCACTTGAGGCCAGCAGCCACAGAAGATCTTTCCCAGATTGGCTGATGAGGTTTCTGAATCTTTCAAGCTCATTTGCAAAGCGGATTTAATGCCAAACACACCTTTCTATTTTGAGAACATTTTTACTTCCAAGGAGGCTCTTTTGGTAATTAGGGACATCACAGACACTTTACCATTTTTCTAGTTTTGTCTAGTTTATTTCTGGATCCATTGCTCTGATGCTGCTCTGATGGTGCAGATAAGTGGCAGAAGAATGACTGAAGTAATAAGCAGGGAAGTCACGTCTATTCCATGTCTACATTTATGCCCATTTCATATGTGTATCTGCACCGGGTCTCCTCTACCACATTCACACCTCTCTCTATGTGCTGCTCCACATACCTTTATTCTATATCTACACTCACACATATATTCTGTACTTATTCTATATTTTCATATATTCCATGTCTATAACTACATAGATATCTGCCTTATATCTTTTCCACATCTGTCTCTAAGTCTATTTCTGGCCATCTATATAAGTTTCTTTGGACTTCCACCTTAGAAATCCTACTGTGGCCTCAAATGGGGAGCAAAACCAGAACAATCTTTTGGAGATACCCTGAGCATCTTTCCCAATGAGATTTGGCCGTGAAACTAGTAACAGTGGAAGTTCACCACTTTAAAAAACGGCCTCTGGAGTGCCTGGGTGGCTTCGTCCGTGAAGCATCTGCCTTTGGCTCAGGTCATAACCCCGGGACCCTAGGACTGAGCCCCACATCGGGGCCCCTGCTCAGCGGAGAGCCTGCTTCTCCCTCTCCTCCTCTCCCTGCTTGTGCTCATGCTCGCTCGCTCTCTCTCTCTCTCAAATAAATAAAATCTTTAAAAAAATAAAAGTAAAAATCACCCTCTGAACATTTCTCGCACCTCTGAGGAAGCAGGCTGGCAGCAAAATTGATTATGGTTGAAGAATTAAAAACATGCCCCAGAATTCTTCTGTTCAGAGATCCGAACTTAGATCCCACTGACTGATCAGTGTACTCACATGATTGGGTGGGAGAGCTTCGATCACACCCACGGCAGCAGCCCCCTGGTGTCAACTGTCCCAGAAGGGCAGTAGAAGCTGAGTTTACAGAGAATACCTGTCACCACTTGAGTTAAGGCCACATCTCTTAACCTGTCATTCAAGGCTCTCCATCTGTTAACCCACTTGTATATTTCCAGAGAGAGAGTTACAGCCACATCTACATTTCTCTATCTCTGCATGTTTGTACAATCCCTTCTCCACAGGGCAGGCCAAGTGGTGGAGTAAAGCACAGATCACAGCATGCCACTGTCCTACTTTAAACATTCTGGCATCTTCCCATTTTGCTGAGAATTAAATCCAGACTCTTCGCTATTCCCAGCCAAGCCCCACGTGACTGCATCCACTTTTCCTTGCCCTATTTTCCCCTCCTGCAGCCCATGCAGCCTCGCTGGCCCTCTCTGCCCACTGAGCACCAAGCAACGAGTAATATTAGGGCCGTCAGACATCTCTGAGCAGGTGCAAGTTTAGCGGAGAGCGCCCTGTGTGGAGAGATGAAGGTTTCCCAGTGGCCATGAGCAGCCGTGGGTAGAGCCTGCGTGGGGTCAAGCGCTTAGCTCAGCAGGAATTGCTCTGTCCAGCATGTTCTCAGAGCTTCTGTCTGTTGTTCTTCAAAT
>NW_026574766.1:0-7092 GCF_905146905.1 Nyctereutes procyonoides | reverse complement strand
GTAATTAACATATTTATTATTAGTTTAAATGTTAATTGACTAATATCTCCATTCAAAAGATATAGACTGACTTTATTTAAAAAATCTATATTCAGAAATAGGGACACACAGAGACTAGAAGTAAAGGTATGAAATAAGATATTTCACACAAATGGAAATGAATATATATATTTAAATTTATATATAAATAAATATAATATATATTTAAATATATATATTCATCTAAAAACAACAGAATAAACATTCTTCTCAAGTACACATAAAACATTTTCCAGGATAGAACATATATAGGTCATGGAACATCTTAATTTAAGAAATTTGAAATCATATTAAGCAACTTCTAAGACCACAGCAGATAAAAGTAGAAAACAATTACAAGAAAAGTGGAAAATTCCCAACCATGGGGATGCTTGAAAATGAAACAAAACATGTTACTAAACAACTTATGGGTCAAAGAAAAAAAATCAAAAGAGAAAAAAATACTTTTACACAAATAAAAATGGACATCCAACATATTAAAACCTATGGGATGCAGCCAAAGCACTTTTAAAAACAGTGTTCAGTGTTCTCACAAAACAAGAAAAATCTTAATTAAGCCACCTAACTTTCCTCCTCAAGAACTAGGAAAAAAACAAAACAAAATAAAATTAATCCCAAAGTTAGCAGAAAGAAGGAAATAACAGAGATCATAGTGGAAATAGAGATCAAAAAGACAATATAAGTGATTTACAAAATTAAGATTTTATTCATTGAAAAAAATAAACAAAATTGAAAAATCTTTTGCTAGGTTCATCAAGAAAAAGAAAGGGACTCACAAAGTCACAAATTAATTAAACTTTACCACCAATATAACAGAAATACAAAGGATCATTAAGGAGCACTCTTGTTGTGATGAGAACTGTGTTGTATAGAAATACTGAATCACTATTTGTACACCTGAAACTAATATTAGACTGTATGAAAACTCACTGAAATTTAAATTAAAACTTTTAAAAAAGAAACTACTATGAACAATTATACCCCAACAAATTTGACCACCTGGAAGAGATGGATAAATTCCTAGAAACATCCAGCCTTCCCAACAAGACTGAATCTTGAAGAATTAGAAAATCTGAGCAGACTTTTATTAGTAAAGTGATAAAATTAGCAATCAAAAACCTCACCAGAAACAGAAGTCAGGATCAGAAGTCTTTATTGGTGAATTCTTCTAAATATTCAAAGTAAAATTTTTACCAGTCCTTCTCAATATCTTTTAAAAAGTAACATACTTCCAAACTCATTTTATGAAGCCAGCATTATCCTGAAACCAAAACCAAACAACGACCCCACACACACACACACTCAAAATTATAGACAAATATCCATGATAAACATACATGTAAGAATCCTCAACAAAATGTTAGAAAACTTAATTCAACAACATATTAGAGGATTATACAGTATAATGCAGTGGATCTTATTCCAGGGATGCAAGGATGGTTCAACATTCACAAATCAACCAAGGTGATACACCACATTAATACAATGAAGAATAAAAGTCATATGATCATCTCAATAGATCATAAAAATAATTTGATAAAATTCAACCATAATAACTCTCAAGAAAATGGGTATAGAAAGTACCTCAAAATAATTAAGGCAATACATTAAAAGCCCACAGATAACATCAAACTCAATGGTGAAAAACTGAATAGTTTTCCTCTTGGATTAGGAACAAGACAAAGATGCCCACTCTAATTACTTGTATTCAGCATGGTATTAGAAGGCCAAGTCCAGGCAATTAGGCATGGGCCAAGACATTAAGACAAAGAAATAGAAGGCATTCAGATTGGAAAGAAAGAAGTAAAACTGGCAGTATTTATAGGTGATATGATGCCATATATAGAAAGCCCCTAGACTATCCAAAAACTGTTAGAACTAATCATTGACTTTAGTAAAGTTGCAGGATATAAAATCAATATATTAAAATCTGTTGTGTTTATATATACTAATAACAAACTATCAGAAAGAGGAATTAAGAAAACTATCCCATTTACAATTGCATCAAAATGAACAAAAGAGCTAGAGATATATTTACCAATGGAGATAGAAGACCTATCATACACTGAAAATGATAAGACATTAACAGACAAAAATTAAAGAAGACACAAATAAATGGAAAGATATTTCATATTCATGGATTGCAAAATGAATATTGTTAAAATGGGAAAACAGGACAGCCACATGCAAAAGAATGAAATTTGCCCACTCTGTTACTTCGCACACAAAAATTAACTAAAGACTTGAATATAAAACCTCAAAACACAAAATTACGAGAAGAATATATAAGCAGTAAGCTCTTTGGCATTGGTCTTAGTGATAGGTTTTTGGCAAAAAAAAAAAAAAAAAAAAAAAAAAAAACTTAATAAGTGAGACTACATCAAACCCAGAAGTTTCTGCATATAAAGGAGAACATCATAAAAGCGAAAAGACAAACTACTGAATAAGATAAATATTTGCAATATATATCCAATAAGGGGTTAATACCCAAAATATATACAGAACTCATACAACAGAAAAAAAAAAGATTTTAAAATGAGAAGAGGATCTGAATAGACATTTTTCCAAAGAAGATATACAAATGGACAAGTACACGAACAGATGTTCAACATCACAAATACTCAGATAAATACAAATAAAAACCACAATGACATACCACATCATACTTTTTTACAATGGTTATCATAAAAAGGGCAAGAAGCAACAAGTGTGAGTGAGCATATGGTGAAAAGGAAACCTTGTGCACTGTTGTGAATGAAAATCGGTGCTGCTGTTATGGAGAACAATATGGAAATGACTCAAGAAATTAAAAATAGAACTACCTTTTGATCTAGCCATTCTACTTTTGAGCATTCATCCAAAGAAAACAAAAACAAATTTAAGAAGATATATGGACCCTCATGTTTATGTCAGCATTGTCTACCTTATCCAAGACATGGCAACATCCTAAGTGTCCCTCAATGAATGAATTTATATACACACACACATACATATGCAATGAAATAGTTTTCCACCATAAAATAGACTGAAATCGATTAGACATATGAAAAGCTTAGCTAGACAAAAGATAGCTTTTCATATGTCTCTCTGGACAATTGTTCATGAGTTCTGCCTATTTTTCAGATGGATTTTATTATTATTTTTTTAGGTATAGACATGTATCAGTTCTTTATGTATTCTGGAAACTCTTTATCAGATATGTCATTTGCAAAATCTCCCATTCAGTAGGTTGCTTTTTCAATGTTCTATAGTTTGAAGCATCGAGGTTTAAGCATCTCTTTTTATTTTTTCTTCTAATAAAATTTGTAATGCTATTGTAAGGAATATTTTAATATTTAATTATTGATTCTTAATGTATGAAAATGTAATTGAATTTTATATATTGAATTATATATAATGATGATAAATTTATTATTTGTAATTATTTTTTCTGGATTCTTTTGCATTTAATCTACATACAAACATGCCATCTGGAAATAAAAAAATTTCCTTTCCAATATGTTTACCTTTTACTTATTTTCCTTTCTTTATAGTACCAGTTGGAACTTGCAGTACAAAGTTAAGAGAATTCCTGAAAGTAGACATCCTTTTTCCTCTTCCTAAACTCAGGGGAGAAGGTTTTAGTATTTTACCACTTATTCTTAGGTTAGCTTTTTATGTCATAACTACTCTTTATATTCAAATAGATTCTACCTTTCTCACTATATACAGTACATTGTCTAAAGCTTCTACCAATATTTTTCATAAAAGATAATGAATAATTGTAGTTGCAAAAGAAAATTCTCAGTTTTATTCAAACTGATTAGTTAATAACATACTTGCCACTTCCTATTTTTTAAAGAGCATGAAAACATGACTCAGGGAAATTTTAATACATAGTAATCCATCTTATTCATGAAGCCAGATTTATTATATTTGGTTCTGCCCAAAGACCTCAGTAACAAGATCTATTATATTGGGCCTTAAAATTTAATGATCCCTACTTTTTTCCTTGGTCAGGTATGCCACCTTCCTATGAGGTAGAGTGTCCACAGAGCCAAACAGGTATTCTCATGGGATCTTACTAATAGATAAAATCAGTGTTATCTACATATGAAATCCCATAAGGTCTCTGTTTTAGTTGATATCTGGGAGGATCTATGAATTTTATCCAAATTCCTACATTATTTGTTTCTTATTTTCCAAGCCTTCAAATCTTACTAAAATTTACTTTCCTGTTATTTGGTTTTTCTCTTAACTCTAATAGTAATTTATCATTTAACTTGTTGATAAATTGTATTAATATCATAATTTTTCAGCATTTAGGCTAATTCCAGACTTTATATTTTCCTTCTGACATTTACTGTTCCTTTTCTGGAGAGCCATGGTCTACTTTAAAGAAATCAGAATAACTTGCCTATGGGTTCCTTAATCATTTGTGAACATTGCTATACTATATCATTTTTGTTCCACATGCAGTAATAATTATGTTACCATATAATGTTTGCCATTAAATGTTATTCTCAATATTTTCTTATTATTATATGTATTCTGATTGTTCTTTTAGCTTTTGATAATTCCCCTCTGGTAGCTTATTTTTGACCTATTAAACTGTCTCCATATTCTAGTTTTATTTAAAACTTCTTTGACCATAACAAAATATATTTGGGAATTTGACTTTGAATCTACTTAAATGTATGTCACCACTTCAGGTTCTCTAAATATTTTTAAATATCCATTCTTTTAGGTTACTTATATACAACACAGTTACGATAGTATTAAAATAAATAATGGTTGAGAATGTCCTAGATTTGAAGACAAGCATGAATCGTGACAGTGAAGGAATCTACCAAGTAATGAACTGGGATAGTAAGCACAATCTATACACAATGTTGTGAAACTAAAGAATATAAAGAATATTATGGGACACCTGGGTGGCTCAGAGGTTGAGCGTTTGCCTTCAACTTAGGGCGTGATCCCAGAGTGCCAGGATCAAGTCCCACATCCGGCTCCCTGCATGGAGCCTGCCTCTCCCTCTCTGTGTCTCTCATGAATAAATAAATAAATAAAATCTTTAAAAAAATGTTTACAATAGCAAAATTAACGTATATATTACACCAAAGTAATAGGTGCTTGCAATACCATACTCCTCGCCACACTCAATAGTGCCCATAAAATTGCTAATATCTTCAATATGTTGAAGTTAAACAACTGTCAAACCAGAATTCTATATTCTGCTAATAGACCACTCAGGACTCACGGTAAAATGATAATATGTTAAACACAGAAAACCAGGATTAATCATGGCTCATTATTTAATGGAATTTTTAAAATACAAATAATGTACAATAGGAGGGAAATTAATTCCAGAAGAAAAAGATGGGTACTAATCAGTAAGCATGAACAGAACAATTGGTAAATATGTTGGTGACTCAATATAATGATTAATAGTCATTATTACTATTAATAATTTAATTGAGTGGTTATACTGTGGTGAGTGAATACAAGTTCAAAATAAAAAGGTAACTTTGATTTTATTTTTATTCTTGCAATTTTTTCATGCATTTACTTTACATAGAATATAGGACCATTTTAAATATAAATAAAGCAGTTTTTCACCTAGAAAGGGTGAGGGTTTATGTGCTTACACATGCATTGGATCACTGTGACTAATACAGAGTTTTTCTGAAACCTTGTTTAAGATAAATGCAGGATGTTTTCAGTAACTTGAAAAATCAAGGATGAGGATTATAGTCCTTATTTACAACTGAATAAAAACTTATGAAAAGGTAAGAAGGCTGTAATGTATTCAGAATAGAAAAAGAAAACATTTGATTTTTTTAATTCATAATGGGTATGTTGAGAGAATAAAGGAGTTGGAAACTTGATAAATTGTAGCTTAGAATAGTGTAGGCAGCATATATTCATTCTGGCTACACCTCAGTGAACAGGTCAAGAAATTAATATCAGTATAATTTTTGAAGTATAAAATTGTGGATTTATGATGGGAGCTAAGGCAAATGTGCTGAAATGGAAAAAAAAAATCCTTTTCTTCTTAAAACTATTAAACTACCACCAACACTGGTACTAACTTTCCCTCTCTGTCCTCTATTGTGCATTGATCTTGTCCTTGAGAAATAAACTTTATAAAATGAAAACTCAATGCATTTCCACTTGATTTATGGATAGTTTTATATAGGAGATGTGGCTTCTTTTGCTGACACAGTTACCTATATACCAGATATTTAACTAAACTCCCATCTGATGCTATGTATCAAAAGTGGTTCCAAACAATCTGTCATATATTAACATTTGAAGTTTCAAATAAAATGCTCAATCAAAGATATAAGGAATCAAATCCTAATAACCTTATCCATTTAAGCCCTAAAGTATTCAAATAAAGCATAACTGTATACATACTTGCTTGCCAATTTACTTAATCTATAGTATATTTATGAAATGATTCAGTAAGTTGGTCTCTTAGCTCCATCTCATATAATTATTTATTTGCTTTTACCTCCATTGCAGGGATTTCTTAGTGCATGTTTAATCTATATCAGGTACTCCCTTTTATTTTGTTAGACATTTAAAAAAAGTATTTGGCTAGGTACAGAGTCAATATTTTGTTAAATGTAACGTATTTGAAGGGACCCAAATCAATAGCCTTGTTTTTCTACTCTGGGTAAAACTGAATGAAACCATAAGAAAATACTGATACTATAATATAAAAGTATATCAGTAAGAAAAAAAGTATATTACAAACAATTTTATGCCAACTTTGATTCTAAAATATCTGGGATTTTGACTGCCAATGTTTTCCAGAGTAAAACTGCTGTGTTTTATACGGCATTAAGTAAAAATGCATCTTCCCCTGAGTTTGTCTGCCACTCTTTCACACTTAATTGAAAGTGATCTAATGTCAGATTCTTGAGTGTTTGTTGTCAGCAAAACAAATATTGCAAGGCACCATGGGGAACAACATGAATCTGTGAGTAAAGGTGAGTGTTTTTATAACATCAGCCAATGTTTGTGGGAAACTATTTATTGCCACCTCCTATGGGTATATTATTAGTT
>NW_026574765.1:0-7074 GCF_905146905.1 Nyctereutes procyonoides | reverse complement strand
AGAAATAAAAGATATCCAAATCAGCGAGGGAGGAGTCAAAACTTTGACTATATGCAGAACGACATGATACTCTGTAGAAAACCTGAAAGGCTCCACCAAAAAATTGCTAGAAATAATACATGAATTCAGCAAAGTTGTAGGATATAAAGTCAACATACAAAAATTTGTTGCATGTCCATACACCAATAATGAAGCAGCAGAAAAAGAAGGAATTGATACCATTTGATGCAACTGCACCAAAAATAATAAGATACTTAAGAATAAGCCTAACCAAAGAGGTAAAAGATCTGTATGCTGAAAACTACAGAACACTTATGAAAGAAATTGAAGATGATATAAAGAAATGGAAAAACATTCTATGCTCATAGATTGGAACAAACTGTTAACGACAGAGAACTAAGTGGTGATGGAGGGAGGCGAGTGGGGGTTGGGCTAGGTGGGTGATGGGTATTAAAGAAGGCACTTGTTGGGACACCTGGGTGGCTCAGCAGTTGAGCATCTGTCTCGGCTTGGGGAGTGATGCTGAGGTCCCGGGATTGAGTCCCACGTCGGGATCCTTGCCTCTCCCTCTGCCTGTGCCTCTGCCTCTCTCTTTCTGTGTCTCTCATGAATAAATAAATCTTTAAAAAGATAGTAAAGAGGGCACTTGTTATGACAAGCACTGGGTGTTATATGTAAGTGATAAATCACTGAATTCTCGTGAAATCAATATTGCATTGTATGTTAACTAGAATTTAAATAAAAAATTAAAAAATAAAAAGCGCAGTGTGATGAGTTGATATGGATTCTCACATTCTAGTTAATTAATGCATTCTGTCCCCTACATATTTACTCGTTTTTGGTGAGAACAGTTGTTTTAGTTTCTTAGTAAATTTCAATCGTACAACACAGAATTATCAACTATAGCCCCCACCTTTTGCATTAGATCTTCAAACCTCATTCATGTCATAACTAAATGCTTGTGTACTTCTATCCGTCTCTACCCATTTTCCCCACTCACCAGCCCCTGGCAACCACCATTTTACTGTCTGTTTATATAAGTTCAACTTCAAAAAATTTTTTTGAATTCCACATATACATGGTATCATGAAGTATTTTTTTCTCTTGCTTACTTAGCGTAATGCCTTTCAAGTCTATTCATGTTCTTGAAAATGGTAGGATTTCCTTAAAGTCTAATATTTGCACTTACTTTACTTTATTCATCCACTTACTTTATTCATCCATCAATGGAAACATGCTTTTTCCCATACCTTGGCTGTTGTGAATACTGCTGTGAACAGATATCTTTTCGAGATATTTTAGTTTCCTTTGGATAAGTATACCCAGAGCTGGGACTGATAGAGCATATGGTATTCTATTTTTAGTTTCTTGAGTAATCTCCATACTGTTTTCAGTGGTAGCTATACCAATTTACATTCCAACCAACAGCGTGTGAAGGTTTCCTTTCGTCCACATTCTCAGCTACATGTGGTACCTCTTGTTTGTTTTGTTTTGTTTCTTTGATAATAGACGTTCTAACAAGTATAAATTTATATCTCATTGTAATTTTGATTTGCATTTCTCCAGTGATTAGTGATGTTGAACACTTTTTCATGTATGTGTTGGAATTTTTCTTTCTTGGAAAAATGTCTGTTCAGGTCTTTTGAACATATCTCAATTGGGTTATCTAGCATTGGATGAATTCCTTGTATATTTTAGGTATTAACCATTTATTGGTTATGGTTTGGAAATAGTTTCTCCTCATTTCATAGGTTGCCTTTTTTAAAAAGTTTTTACTTTAATCATCCAGTGCTTAACACAAGCGCTCTCTTTAATCCCTATCACTTACTCATTCACCCATCCCCCTAGCTTCCCTCTGGTAACTAGCTTGTTTTCTGTAGTTAAGAAGTTGTTTCTTGGTTTGTCTGTCTCTCTTTTTTTCCTCGTTGCTCATTTGTTTCTTAAGTTCCAAATATGAATAAAATCATATGGCATTTGTCTTTCTCTAACTTATTTCACTTAGCATTACACTCTCTGGTTTTATCCATTTTGCTGCAAATGGCAAGGTTTTGTTCTTTTTTATGGCGTTGTATATATGCCATGTAATTTATCAGTGCACACTTGTGATGTTTCCATATCTTGGCTATTGTAAATAATTCTGCAATAAATATAGGGGTGCATGTATCCTGTGGAATTTGTGTTTTTGTAATCTTTGGTTAAAAACCCAGTAGTGCCAATTACTAGATTGCAGATAGTTCTATTTTTAACTTTTTGAGGAACCTCCATAATTTTTCCACAGTGGCTGTACCAGTTTGTATTCCCACCAACAGTACATAAGGTTTCCCTTTTCTCCACATCCTCACCAACTCCTATTATTTCTTGTGTTTTGATTTTAGCTACTCTGACAGGTGTGAGGTGGTATCTCATTTTAGTTTTGATTTGCATTTCCCTGATGATACATGATAATGAGCATCTTTTCAAATATGTGTGGTGGTCATCTGTATGTCTCCTTTGGAAAAATGTCTTTGTCTTCTGCACATTTTTAAATTGGATTATTTCTTTTTTGGTGTTGAGTTTTATACATTCTTTATAGATTCTGGATTCTAACCCTTATTGGGTATGTCAGCCCTTTATCGGGTATGTCATTGCAAATATCTTTTCCTATTCCATAGGTTACCATTTAGTTTTGTTGATTGTTTTCTGCACTGCACAGAAGGTTTTTATTTTGAGGTAGTCCCCATAGTTTATTTTTGCTATTGTTTCCCTTGTTTCAGGGGACCTATGTAGAAAAAACTGCTATAGCTCATGTCAGAGAAATTACTTTGCTGTTTTCTAGGATTTTTATGGTTCGGTTCTCACATTTAGGTCTTTAATCCATTTTGAATTTATTTTTTGTGTATGGTGAAAGAATGTAGTCTAGTTTCATTCTTTTTCATGTTACTGTTCTGTTTTCCCAACACCATTTATTGAATAGACTGTCCTTTTCCCCATTGGATACTCTTTCCTACTTTGTCAAATATTAATTGGCTATATAATTGTGGGTTTATTTCTGTGTTTTCTGTTCCATTGATCTTTTTGTCTATTTTTGTGCCAGAACCATACTGTCTTGATCACTACAGCTTTGAAATATAGCTTGAGTTTCAGAATTGTGATGCCTCCAACTTTTCTTTTTCAAGAGTGCTTTGACTATTTAGGGTCCTTTGTGTTCCATACACATTTTTAAATTGCTTTATTCCTGTGAAAAATAGTATTGGTATTTTGATAGACTGTGTTAAATGTGTAGATTGCTTTGGGTCATTTAGGCATTTCAACAATATTTGTTCTTCTAATCCATGAGCATGGAATATCTTTCCATTTCTTTACATCATCTGCAGTTTCTTTTGTCAGTGTTTTATGGTTTTCAGATTCCAGATCTTTCACCTCTTTTGTTAGATGTGTTCCTAGGTATCGTATTATTTTTGATACAATTGTAAATAGTATTGTCTTCTTAATTTCTCTCTCTGCTGCTTCATTGTTGGTGTATAGAAATGCAACAGATTTCTGTACATTGATTTTGTATCCTGAGACTTTACTGAATTTGTTTATCAGTTCTAGCAGTTTTGTGGGAAGTCTTTCAGGTTTTGTATCTACAGTATCTTGTCATCTCCAAATAGTAAATATTTTACTTCTTCCTTACCAATCTTGATACCTTTTATTTCTTTTTGTTGTCTGATTGCTGTGGCTAGAAATTCTAGTGTTATGTGGAATAAAATTGGTGAGAGTGGACATCCTTGTCTCATATGTTGCCTTTTGATTTTGTTAGATGGTTTTCTCTGCTGCATAGAGCTTTTTTATTAAATTTTTTTAAAAAGATTTTATTTTTAAGTAATCTCTATACCCAATATGGGACTTGAATCTACAACTCCGAGATCATGAGTTGCATGCTCTACTGACCGAGCCAGCCAGGCACCCCCGCACAGAGCTTTTTAGTATGATGCAGTCCCTTTTTTTTTTTTTCATTTGTTGCCTTCACTTTCGGTGTCAAAAATAAAATAAAATCATTGCCAAGACCAATGTTAAAGAGCTTACTTCTTATATTATCTTCTAAAAGTTTTGCTGTTTCATGTCTTACCTTAAAGGCTTTAATATATTTTGAGTTGATTTTTGTGTATCAACTATGTAAAGGAGTCCAGTTTCATTCTTTTGCGTGTGGATATCTAGTTTTCCCAGTACCGTTTATTGAAGAGACTATTTTTCCCATTGCATATTATTGATGTTTTATCAAAAATCAATTGTAAGTATGTGGGTTTATTTCTGTGATCTCTATTCTATTCCATTTAAGTGCCTATTTTTATAAAAATACTATCCTGTTTGATTACTATAGCTCTATTATTACATATAGTTTGAAATAAGAAAGTATTATACCTCCAGCATTGTTCTTTTTCAGCTTTGGCTACTCACAATCTTTTCACTTGGTTAAATATATTTCTAAGTATTTTATTGTGTTTGATGCTCTTGTAAATGGGATTATTTTATTTCTTTTTCAGATAATTTGTTGTTATTGAATAGAAACACTCTTGATATTGGTATATTGATATTGTATCCTGCAACTTTTCTGAATTCATTAATTAGATCTAACAGTTTTTGGTGGAATGTTTAAGATTTTCTACACATAAAGTCATGTCATCTGCAAATAGAACTTAGTTTTTCCTTTCTGATTTAGATGACACTTAATTTTTTTTTCTTGCCTAATTGCACTGAGTAGGTGTGGTGATAGTGGGCATCTTTGTCTAGTTTCTAATCTTAGAGGAAAAGCTTTCAAACTTTCATCATTATGATATATGTGGGCTTGTCCTATATGCCTTTTATTGTGTTGCAATATGTTTCTTTCTCTCCCTAATTTGTTGAAGTTCTGAGAATGAATGGATTTTGAATTCTTCAATTGCTTTTTATGCATTCACTGAGGTTATCATATTATTTTAATCCCTTATTCTATTAAATATGGTAACTATTATTATTTTTGTTTTTTGTTTATTTGCATATATTGAACCATGGACAAATAGTGTATGATACTTTTATTGTGTTGTTGATTTTGGTTTGCTAATATTTATTGAGAATTTTTGCATCTATTGATCTGTGGTTTTGGGTTTGTTTTTGTTTTTTTCTCCCTGTAATGTCCTTATCTGGCTTTGATATCAGGATAATGCTGGCCATGTAAAGTGAATTCAGGAGTGTTCCTTCCTCTCCATTTTGTTGGAAGAGTTTAATAAGGATTGTTGCTAATACTTTTTTCATGTTTGATAAAATTCAACCAATGTAACCATCTGATCCTGGTCTTTTCGTTGTTGAGAGATTATTTTATTTTATTTTTTATTTTATTTTATTTTATTTTATTTTATTTTATTTTATTTTATTATCTATTTATGAGAGAGACAGAGACATAGGCAGAGGGAGAAGCAGACTCCCTGCAGGGAGCCTGAGGCAGAACTCGATCCCAGGACCCCAGGACCAGGACCTAAGCCAAAGGCAGATGCTGTACAACTGAGCCACCCAGGCGCCTCTGTTGAGAGGTTTTTGATTACTGATTCAATGTCTTGTCTCATTATTGGTCTGTTCATATTTTCTATTTCTTCATGATTCAGTCTTTATAGGTTATATGTTTCTATGAATCTATTTTTTTAGGTTTCCAATTATTGCCATATAATTGTTCACAGTAATCTCTTGTGATACTTGTATGCCTGTGGCGTCAGTTATAATATCTCTTTTCTTCATTTTTTATTTTATTGAGTTAAAAGTTTTTTCTATTTGAGTATAGTTAACACATTACATTAATTTCAGGTATACAACATAGGCATTCAATTTCTCTAAGCATTATACTATGCTCACCACAAATGTAGCTACCATGTGTTTTTAAAGCCACTTTTAAAAAAAAGAATTTTACTTATTTAAGAGACCATGAGCTGAGCATGGAGCCTGATCCAGAATCTGATCCCATGACTCTGAGATCATGACCTGAGCCAACGACAGATGCTTAAGCAACTGAGCCACAGAGGCACTCCTGTGGCTACCACGTTTCACTATACAATACAATTACAATAACACTGACTATATTCCCTATGCTGTGCCTTTTATTTCCATGACTTATTTATTCTATAACTAGAAGTCTATATCTTCCACTCTCCATGTTTTTGCCCATCCCTCACCCCTACTTCTCGCACAACCATCAGTTTATTCTCAGTATTTATAGGTCTGATTCTGCATTTTCTCTTTTTATTCATTTGAGGTTTTTGGATTCCACATTTCTATTTCTCAGTATGACAATTCACTTAGCATAATACCCACTAGGTCCATCCATATTGTTGCAAATGACATGATCTCATTCTTCTTAAGGCTGAATAAAATGCCATTGCCTATTTCTTAACCATTTGTCTATTGATATACATGTAGGTTGCTTCCATATCTTGGCTATTGTCAATAGTGCTGCAATAAATATAGGGGTGTATATATCTTTTCAAATTAGTGTTTTCATTTTCTTGGGTAAATACTCAATAGTGGAATTACTGGTCCACATGGTATTTCTACTTTTAATTTTTTGAGGAAACTCCATATTATTTTCGACAGTGGCTGTAACAGTGCACACTCCCAGCAACAGTACACAAGGGTTCCTTTTCTTCTAGACCTTCTTGCCAATACTTGTTACTTCTGATGTTTTTATTGTAGCCATTCTCACAAGTATAAGGTGATATGTCATTATGGTTTTGATTTGCATTTCCCTGATGATAAGTGATCTTGGCATCTTACATGGGTCTTTAGTCATCTGTATTCTTTTTTTTAATATTTATTTATTTATGATAGACCTAGGGAGAGAGGCAGAGACACAGGAGGAGGGAGAAGCAGGCCCATGCCAGGAGCCTGATGTGGGACTCGATCCCGGGACCCCAGGATCGCGCCCTGGGCCAAAGGCAGATGCTAAACCACTGAGCCACCCAGGGATCCCCTAGTCATCTGTATTCTTCTTTGGAAAATTTTCCTTTACAGATCCTCTGCCCATTTTTTAATTGTATTTTTTTCTTTTGGAAGGGATGTTGAGTTGTATAAATTGTCTACAATTTTAGG
>NW_026574764.1:0-6998 GCF_905146905.1 Nyctereutes procyonoides | reverse complement strand
GAGGAAGAGAAAGAAGTGAAGAGAAAAACAGAGAAAGGAGAAAATGATCAAACTCAGGGTAGAGAAGATTGTGGAGGAGGAGGTAATCAGATCTTTCATTCATGCCTGTAAATGTCCACACTGTTAAGCCCATTTTGGAAAACCATTTGGCAGTATCTAACAAGTCTAAGCATATATGATCATTTACCCAACAAATCCATTCCTAGGTACATATATATCCAAGAGAAACGCAAATATATGATCACTAAAATAGATACACAAATATTTTCATTCTTATTGTTTTATTACACAAGACTGGAAATTTCTTAATTACCAATCAAAAATTTAAAATATAAATATGTTTTATTTTGTTCAGATAATGGTTAACTATATAATAACAATGAACAGATGGAACTGCTGATAGAATGATGGCGGAATCTCAAAAACATAATACTGAAAAACAAGTGAGACAATAAGCATTAATATTGTGGTTATACAAATTTCAAAAACAGGGAAAAAAAACAAATGTATAGTACTATATTTCAGGATTGTGGTTACTCATGAATGAAAAGTGTGGCATGTAGGGTTTTTTTGCTCATTATGTTCTGTTTCTTGAATTGGGTGCCAGTTATCCAGGTATGTTCAGTTTACAAAATTCATTGACCTGTACATCTGTAATCTTTACAAGCTCATGTATATTTGCATGGGTCAAGAAAATGTTTATGTGAATAAATGATGTTTGCATTGATTATATTAAATGTAAGTTACAGTAGATTGAAAATTATCCCTGAAAAAAAATAATTTCCATTTACTTGCACTGAATATGAGAAGAAAAAATGGTGAAACTACAATCAGCAATTAGTAGTCTCTTCTCTATACCAAAGCTGCTAATTTATGTTTAACAAGAATGGTGGCTTGCAATAATAAATGGATATTATTAATATGTATGCAGATTGTTAGATAGACCAAGACTGAAAAAAATGGTCAGTAATTTTACTTTATATAAGCAAGCATGACAGAATAGTTTCTACTTAGTCACTTAGAATTTTCCAAAGACTCAAGGAGGTAACCACTAGCCAAACTTGAAACACTCTGAATATCATAAAAAGTAACAGTAGTAATATGTTTTAACACACTGAATTAGAAAGAATAAGAAGGAAAAGAAGACCATAATGATATATAGAGGTGAATGACAGAGGGAAGGGAAAAGAAAAACCTTTTTGTGGGAAAGAATTCTAGCTCAAAAATGCAGAAAGAATGATAAAATTAGAAAATCACAGGTCAGCAAACACGAATTTAATAGTAACTAATATAGGTCACCAGTGGATGCAAATAACAAGGGAACAGGATATTAAGAGAGTTTCCAAGTATCACCCCCACAGATTATTCCTCATTACAAACTAGGAAAAGGTAACTTGCACAAAGGAGAGATTGGACAGAAAGTATCTTTTTAAAAAAGATTTATTTATTTATTTGAGAGAGAAAGAGAGAAGGGAGCAGGGGCAGAGAGAGGGAGAGAGTCCCAGGGAGACTTCACGCTGAGCAGAGCCGGAAGTGGGGCTCCATGTGGAGCTCAATCTCATGTCCCTGAACTCACCACCTCTGCAGAAACCAAGAGTCTGTCATTTAACAGACTGCGCCACCCAGGTGCCCCTAGGACAAAAAGTATCTTACAGGTGATCAAACTTATCATCAACCACACTGGGAGAAATGAAAATATGTTTCCTGATACAATGCACAGAAAGTAGGAGCATCACTTATGTAGTTGTTGTTGTAGAAGTTATGATGAAATGTTTAATTTAAAAAACTATCTGAGTATCTTAATGGATCCCCATACTCATCACCCAGTCTTGGCAATTGTCAAAGCATGCCCAATTTTATTTCATATATATCCACATTTTTCTCTACCATTTCTATATTGCTTCCTAGTCAGAACTTTTTTTATTGACAACATTTCTATTGTTTTTAACAATAATTCTGATGTGAATTATCCACAAATTTATGTTTATGACTTGAGCCAAGATTAAGAGTTGGTCACCTAACTAACTAAGCCACCCAGGTGCCCCACAAAGTATTGTTTTTGACAGGATGCCACTTTTTTTCTCAAGAGGTTTCTTTGATTTTCAGAGGCTGGGTAGTAAATAAGTTTTCAGAAAATGGAAGTTCTCTGTAGGCACACCATAAGACTTTCTAGTAAATAAATGAATACCTAAGGTTTAAAATACTGTAAATGCCCAATTAGCCTCCTACTAGGCAATGCACTGTGTAAAGGAATCCATATTCAGATTAGTGAGCTGATTTTCAATCATTATGTCTCTCAAAAACATCTCTCTATAAAGAAGAATGTGTGTTTTAATTTACTTTTGTATTTTGCTTAGAAAATATTTTTATATGTTTATATGTAAAAAATGTCTACACTTGTTAAATTCCATCATGGTATTTGAACATAATCTTGTAGGTAACATCAGTAATTTATTCCCCACAATTAGCAGAAATCTATTTGGGAAATCAGAAAAAGCTCATTATTCTTTAAATATATTTCCCTGAAAAATAAAAGACAGTATAGAGTAAAATTTAGAGAAGGGCATTCCAAGAAACAGTCATGGTCTAGTCACGTTCTAAGAGAGCAGTAGGATATGCTCTTGTTTGCCAGTCGTGGTACAATTTAAAAAACATTTAGAGATCACATCGGTATAATGTATTAATATAAACAATTCAAAAGTTCTTTACTTCAATTTAACCATTTCTACTTTTAACATTTACTTTAGAGAAATACAAATGCATGTGGACACAGAGCATGAAAAAGAATATTTGTATCTACAGTGCTTGCAATAGGAAAAAAAATGAAGTGATTGAAAAGTCCATTAGTGAGGAGGAAACATATAAAATAGTGTAGATCTTCACTATGGAGTATCATGCAGCAGTTTACAAAAATGGAGTGACTAATTTTTTTAAAAAGAATGATTATTTGGATATCTATATGGGAAAAAACCAAGCCATACTCAAATGTATACCCACATGGATCAAAGACTTAACGGTAAAAATTTAAACAATGAAGTTCCTAGAAGATAACAAAGAAAGTATCTCCATCTCAAAAAAAAAAAAAAAAAAAGAAAAGAAAAGAAAAGATCTCCATGACCTTGACGTAAGCAAAGATTTCTTTACAAAAATTACTATTATTAAAACAGTAAAAAGAAACTTTCTAATCATTAAAGCACAATTAAGAGGGTATAAAGCAAATCAAAGAGGAAGAATATTTTTGCATATATATCTAGGAATGACTCATAGAATGTGTGATGATCTCCCAGAACTTATTAAGAAAATAATAGACAGTTATTGGGGTGGGAAAAGACTAAAGATTGGGAAAAAGCTCTTTACAAAAGAGGATTTCCAAATGGCTAATATAAAAAGAAAATGTGGGCAGCCCAGGTGGCTCAGTGGTTTAGCACCACCTTCAGCCCAGGGTGTGATCCTGGAGACCCGGAATCGAGTCCCACATCGGGCTCCCTGCATGGAGCCTGCTTCTCCCCCTCTCTCTCTCTCTCTCTCTCTCTCTCTCTCTCTCTCTCTCTGTCCCTTATGAGTAAATAAATAAAATCTTTTAAAAATAAAAAATAAAAAGAAAATGTGATCACCATGATAAAACTTAAGGGTACTTAAAATCAAAACTACATAAAATATTACTATATTCTCACTAGAATGACTATATGTGAAAAAAAAAAAGAAAGAAAGAAAAAGAAAAACTGGTTTAATGAGCCACTGGATCTCACATCCACTACCAACAGAATATAAATTAGTACAACTGCCATGGAAAACATTTTGACAGAATCTCTTGAAGCTAAAGACACACTTACCTAATAAACTAGCAATTCCACTCCTATGAAAATATTCAAATGGAATGAATACTTTTCCCCACTAAAAACATTTATAAGAATAGTCATAGTTGCCTCATGTACAATAGCTAAAAAATATAAACAACACAAATATCCATCAAAAATAAAATGTGTCATATGTGTCATATGTGGTTACATGTTTACGAAAAGAAATATTCTAGTGGAATTTAAAAAAAAAAACAATACTGTGTTTCATCTGTGTGACCAAAAACAAATATATTTCACTTACAGAGTAATTCCAGGAATTTTTCAACATACTCTAAAGACGGGTAGTTCTTATTAAGCCAGCTTTATTCCTAGTTATAGCTTTAGTTATAACTTTAGGCTGAATAAATTAAATGGAGATATTTTCCCAGTGTCATATTTACTCTAACAGAAATGATCTTACTAAAAGAATTTTGCCTCTTCAAATTTTATTTTTTTTATTTATTTTTTTTTTATAAATTAATTTTTATTGGTGTTCAATTTACCAAAATACAGAATAACACCCAGTGCTCATCCCGTCAAGTGTACCCCTCAGTGCCCGTCACCCATTCACCCCCACCCCCCGCCCTCCTCCCCCTCCACCACCCCTAGTTCATTTCCCAGAGTTAGAAGTCTTTATGTTCTGTCTCCCTTTCTGATATTTCTCACACATTTCTTCTCCCTTCCCTTATATTCCCTTTCACTATTATTCATATTCCCCAAATGAATGAGAACATACACTGTTTGTCCTTCTCCGGTTACTGTGGCCAAGTTCAAAAAGGGTGTTGCCTGAGTTCTCCTCTGGGATTTTGATGGAATCTTGTCTCACATTTAGATCTTTCATCTATTTTGAGTTTATCTTTGTGTATGGTGCAAGAGAGTGGTCCAGTTTCATTCTTCTGCATGTGGATGTCCAATTTTCCCAGCACCATTTATTGAAGAGACTGTCTTTCTTCCAGTGGATCGTCTTTCCTCCTTTATCGTATATTAGTTGAGCATAAAGTTCAGGGTCCACTTCTGGGTTCTCTGTTCTGTTCCATTGATCTATGTGTCTGTTTTTGTGCCAGTACCACACTGTCTTGATGAACACAGCTTTGTAGTACAACCTGAAATCTGGCATTGTGATGCCCCCAGATATGGTTTTCTTTTTTAAAATTCCCCTGGCTGTTTGGGGTCTTTTCTGATTCCACACAAATCTTAAAATAATTTGTTCTAAGTCTCTGAAGAAAGTCCATGGTATTTTGATAGGGATTGCATTATACGTGTAAATTGCCCTGGGTAACATTGACATTTTCACAATATTAATTCTGCCAATCCATGAGCATGGAATATTTTTCCATCTCTTTGTGTCTTCCTCAATTTCTTTCAGAAGTGTTCTATAGTTTTTAGGGTATATTTTGAGAACCATTTGAATGGTAAATGGTTCTCCAACCTTTTATTTTCAGGTTGTAGGTGTCCTTCTGTCTAAAATGAGTCTCTTGTAGACAGCAAATAGATGGGTCCTGCTTTTTTTATCCAGTCTGAAACCCTGCGCCTTTTGATGGGGTCATTAAGCCCATTCACGTTCAGAGTTACTATTGACAGATATGAGTTTAGTGTCATCATGATATCTATTTAGTCCTTGTTTTGTGGATTGTTCCACTGAACTTCTTCTTAAAGGGGAGTTTTAAGAGTCCCCCTTAAAATTTCTTGCAGAGCTGGTTTGGAGGTCACATATTCTTTCAGTTCCTGCCTGTCTTGGAAGCTCTTTATCTCTCCTTCCATTTTGAATGAGAGCCTTGCTGGATAAAGTATTCTTGGTTGCATGTTCTTCTCATTTAGGACCCTGAATATATCCTGCCAGCCCTTTCTGGCCTGCCAGGTCTCTGTGGAGAGGTCTGCTGTTACCCTAATATTCCTCCCCATGAAAGTCAGGGACTTCTTGTCTCTTGCTGCTTTAAGGATCTTCTCTTTATCTTTGGAATTTGCAAGCTTCACTATTAGATGTCGAGGTGTTGAACGGTTTTTATTGATTTTAGGGGGGGATCTCTCTATTTCCTGGATCTGAATGCCTGTTTCCCTTCCCAGATTGGGAAAGTTTTCAGCTAGGATTTGTTCAAATACATATTCTGGCCCTCTGTCCCTTTCGGCGCCCTCGGGAACCCCAATTAAACGTAGGTTTTTCTTCCTTAGACTGTCATTTATTTGCCTTAATCTGTCTTCATGGTCCTTAATTGATTGTCTCTTTTTTCCTCAGTTTCCCTCTTTGCCATTAACTTGTCTTCTATGTCACTCACTCGTTCTTCCACCTCGTTAACCCTCGTCGTTAGGACTTCTAGTTTGGATTGCATCTCATTCAATTGATTTTTAATTTCTGCCTGATTGGATCTAAATTCTGCAGTCATGAAGTCTCGTGAGTCCTTAATGCTTTTTTCTAGAGCCACCAGTAGCTGTAGAATAGTGCTTCTGAATTGGCTTTCTGACATTGAAGTGTAATCCAGATTTTGTAACTCTGTGGGAGAGAGGGCTGTTTCTGATTCTTTCTTTTGAGGTGAGGTTTTCCTTCTAGTCATTTTGCTCAGTGCAGAGTGGCCAAAAACAAGTTGTATTGGAACACGGGGGAGTATCACTGGTCCGTCCAGCTGGTCTTCTGGGGGAGGGGCCTGCTGTGCTGATTTTCAGGTGTTAGCACTTGGGGGAGCTGCTCTGCCCCTGCCTGCTGCAGGGCTCAGCGGGGGTTGTTTACCCCGTGGGGCCCCAGGAGGAACAGCCGCAGTTGCTATGGCAACTCTGGAAGCCTGGATTCAGCCTCCGCAGGAACTACGGGGCTCGGGGCTCTCGGCTTCTCCGTCTGCAGGGCCTGGAGGCTCCGGGGCGGGGCCGCTGATCTGCTCAGCTCGGGGCAGGAGCGTCCTCGCTGTCCTGGGCCCTCCCGGCCTCTGCCTGTCCCGGGGGAGGCCGGATCCTGGGCTGTGTCCCGGCGCCCTGTGCTCCGGGGCCTGCGCTGTGGATTCGCGCTCCCGCCCCGCAGCCCCTCCGCGGAGCCGCCGCCCGAGCCCCTCCGAGCTGCTCCGGTCGGTCCCGCCGTGCGCGCTGCAGCCCTTAGGGAGCTCGGCGCACTCTCCCGGGGCGCAGGTGTCTGTTAGTGTCCCCGGGAGCCCGAGGGCATCCCCGCCCTCCTGG
>NW_026574763.1:0-6957 GCF_905146905.1 Nyctereutes procyonoides | reverse complement strand
CTCCACCAAAAACAAACTAAAAGACAAAAACTATTGGACTAGATGAATTCACTACTCTTAGTGGCCTCTCTTAGAGGCACGTGGGAGGGAGGGTTCTTTACTAATCTCAGAGCATGTCCTACATGGACAGAAATTGCTGGGTAACACCTCCAGGAGCAAAGGAACTGGCAGGTGCCATTTTCTTTCCTTTCCCCCCAGGATCAACACAGGGCCACTTGCAGGACTCACATCCTAACTTGCTAGCACTGCATGACTCCCACCTCAGTCTGGGGGTGCAGGACACCTCCCACAGTGGCCAGGAAGGGGGGATGCACAGAGCTTGCTAGACACACTCCAAAGTGACTCTTGCCCCAGAAAGAGGGAAAGAAAACCATGCACACCCTCAGAGGCCCCCCAAATGGGCTGGAGGCAGACAACTGGTCTGACTGCAGGCCTTCCCCACCAAGCTTCTCAGGAGGCACCACGGGTAAAGCACTCTATAGTTTGGTGCTACTGCATCTCTGATAAATGCCTGGTCTGACTCAACTGAAGCCCAAGGTGTCCCCAGGCAGGCTCATGAACACCATAGGGACTAAACCATGCCCACAGCTGGCAAAGAACCAATGCAGAGGACTGTATTGGAAAAAAAAAGTGTCCAGGACATGACAGCGAACCTAAGTAACACACACAGACTCCCTGAAGCACCAGGTTCTAGAGAACAGGGGACACTGAACTGCAGGACCTTTCCTTCATAAGGCCTCCACTTTCAAGAGCAGCAGAAGTACCTGACTTTCCTAACACATGGGAACAGAATTAGAATGAGGAGACAAAGGACTTTCCCAAATAAAAACCAAGATGATAAATGAGGAGCTAGCAAAAAAAGAAAGAAAGAAAGAGAAAGAAAACCAAGATGAAGATCACATTAAGAGACCTTGAAATCCGTGAAATGGATAGAATATGCCTGTTAGAGAATTTAAAGTAATCATAATGATGGTTTCTAGACAAGGGTGAAGGATCTCATTGAGACCCTTAGTAGATAAAGAACCAGAGATAAAGAACACAATAAATGAAACTAAAAATGCACTAGACTAGATAAAGCAGAGGAATAAATCAGATCTAGAGGACAAAGTAATAGAAAATAATCAAGTTGAACAGATTTTTTTCATCTGCAAAATGAGAATAGACTTCAGAAACTCAGCAACACCAAGTGTAATAACATTCACACTATATGGATCCAAGGAGAGAAGGGGCAGAAAAGTTATTTGAAGACATAGCTGTGACCTTTCCTACCTGGGGAAGGAAACAGATCAGATCCAGGAGGCAAGAGATCCCACAACAAAAAACACAAGTGAGCTGACAGTACAACACAGTAATTAAGATGGTAAAAAGGTAGTGATGGAGAATTTTATTTTATTTTATTTTTTATAAATTTATTTTTTATTGGTGTTCAATTTGCCAACATACAGAATAAGACCCAGTGTTCATCCCGTCAAGTGCCACCCTCAGTGCCCGCCACCCAGTCACCCCCACCCCACGCCCTCCTCCCCTTCCACCACCCTAGTTCATTTCCCAGAGTTAGGAGTCTTCCATGTTCTGTCTCCCTTTCTGATATTTCCCACTTATTTTTTCTCCTTTCCCCTTTATTCCCTTTCACTATTTTTTATATTCCCCAAATGAATGAGACCATATAATGTTTGTCCTTCTCTGACTGACTTATTTCACTCAGCATAATACCCTCCAGGTCCATCCACGTTGAAGCAAATGGTGGGTATTTGTCGTTTCTAATGGCTGAGGAATATTCCATTGTATACATAGACCACAGCTTCTTTATCCATTCATCTTTCGATGGGCACCGAGGCTCCTTCCACAGTTGGGCAGCCTGGGTGGCTCAGCGGTTTGGCGCCGCCTTCGGCCCAGGGCCTGATCCTGGAGACCCGGGATCAAGTTCCATATCGGCTCCCTTCATGGAGCCTACTTCTCCCTCTGCCTGTGTCTCTATCACTCTCTCTTATGAATGATGGAGAATTTTAAAAGCAACAAGAAAAAAAAAACAGTTACATATAAAGGAACCCCATTGGCCATAAGCTGATTGCTCAACAGAAATTTCACAGGCCCAAAAGGAGTGGAAGGATATATTCAAAGCCCCAGGGGAAAAAAATCTGCCAGCAGATTACTTACTTGACCCACAAAGCCGATCATTCATAAGATAAGGAAAACTAAAGAATATCTCAGACAACAGAATTGTAGGACTATTAAATTAGCCTACAAAGATATTAAAGGAGAGTCTGAGTGGGAAAGACTGAATTTAAGAACAAAGTAGGTAATGCAAAAGCAGTGAAAATAAGTAGATCTGTAAGCAACAAAGGACTCACAAAATAAAAGGATGTCAACTATGGCACCATATACTTAAAACATGGGCAGGAGAGAGGTAAAGAATGAGTTCAAAAAAAAAAAAAAAGAATGAGTTCAAATTAAGGGCCATCAACTTAATACAGTCTGCTATATTCAGATGTCATGTACAAACCAAATGGTAACCATGAATCAAATCCCACTAATAGATATGCAAATAATAAGGGAGGCAGCATCTCAGTGGCTCAGTGGTTGAGCTCTGCCTTTGGCTCAGGTCATGATCCTGGGGTCCTGGGATCAACTCCCACATCGAGCTCCCCGCAGGGAGCCTGCTTCTCCCTCTGCCTGTGTCTCTGCCTCTGTGTGTCTCTCATGAATAAATACAATCTTTAAGAAAAAATAAAGAGGAATCCAACTATATTAAAGGAGCCAACTAATTAAAAGAGCAAGAAAGGAACAACAACAACAAAAAAGCTGTTATACAAAATAGCAATACTTATCTTCAAATACTTTGAATGTTAATGGACTAAATGCTTCAATCTAAGGACAAGAGTGACAGAATAGATTAAAAGAGCAAGACCCATCTATCTGCTGCCTACAGGAGATTCATTTCACACCCAAACATACCTGAAGACTGAGAGTAAAGTGGTAGGAAAATATTTATCATGCAAATAAATGTGAAAAGGAAGCTAGGGTAGTAATAATATTGAACAAAACAGGCTTTAAAACATGGACTGTAGGGATCCCTGGGTGGCGCAGCGGTTTAGCGCCTGCCTTTGGCCCAGGGCACGATCCTGGAGACCCGGGATCGAATCCCACGTCGGGCTCCCGGTGCATGGAGCCTGCTTCTCCCTCTGCCTATGTCTCTGCCTCTCTCTCTCTCTCTCTCTCTCTCTATCATAAATAAATAATAAAAAAATTAAAACATGGACTGTAATAAGAGACAAAGGAGGATACTATTTAATCATTAAGGGCACAATCAAGATGACATAACAACTGTAAATATTTAGGCGCCAAAATGGGAAGACCACAACCTAAAGCAGTTATTATCTATTAAGTAACTAATAGATAGTAATACAATAGTATCAGGGGACCCTAACACCCCACTCACAACAATGGATAGATCACCTACCCAGAAAAATCAGCTGGGAAACGGTGGCTTTGAATGGCACACTGGACCAGATGGACTTAACCAATCTGTTTTAGGAATGTTCTGAATACACATTCAAGTACACACAAAACATTCTTCAGAATAGATCACGTATTAGGACACAGAGGTGGTCAAATTCAAGAAGATGGGAGTCCTCCCATGCAATTCTTCTGACCACAACACTATGAAACCAGAAATTAACCACCAGAAACAAATCTGGAAAGATTGAGATACATGGGAAGTTAAACATCCTATTACTAAACAATGAATGGGTCAACTGAGTGGTCAGAGGATATAAATATATGGAGATGAATGAAAATGAGAACAGAATGATCCAAAACTTTTGGAATTCAGCAAAATGCTATCCTAAGAGGGAAGTCTATAGCGATGCATACCTACCTCAAGAAGAAAAATTTCCCCTTGGTGTCCATCAAAAGATGAATGGAAAAAGAAGATGTGGTCTATATATACAATGGAATATTCCTCAGCCATTAGAAATGACAAATACCCACCATTTGCTTTGACGTGGATGGAACTGGAGGGTATCATGCTGAGTGAAATAAGTCAGTTGGAGAAGGACAAACATTATATGGTCTCATTCATTTGGGGAATATAAAAAATAGTGAAAGGGAATAAAGGGGAAAGGAGAAAAAATAAGTGGGAAATATCAGAAAGGGAGACAAAACATGGAAGACTCCTAACTCTGGGAAACAAACTAGGGGTGGTGGAAGGGGAGGAGGGCATGGGGTGGGGGTGACTGGGTGGCGGGCACTGAGGGGGCACTTAACGGGATGAGCACTGGGTGTTATTCTGTATGTTGGCAAATTGAACACCAATAAAAATAAATTTATTATTAAAAAAGAAGAAAAATTTCAAATAAACCATGTAAACTTACACCTAAGGCACTGGAAAAAGAACAGACAAGACCCCAAACCAGTAGAGGGAAGGAAACATAAGAGCAGAAATAAAGGAAATAGAAATAAAAACCAAAACTTACCAATGAAACCAGGAGCTGATTCTTTGAAAAGAAAATTAATATCTAGCTAAATTTATCAAAAAAAATAAATAAATGAGAGAGAAATTAACTTACACCACAGAAATAGAGGGTTTTTTAAAAAAAAATTTGCTGGAGTGTGGGGGTAGAAAGCACACATGCATGAGCAAGGGAGAGGGAGTAAAAGAATCCCAAATAGACTCCATGCCAGTACAGAGCACAATGGGGCTCAATCCTTAAACCTGAGATCATGATATGAGCCAAAACCAAAAGTTGGATGATCAGCCATCTGAACCACCCAGGTGACCCAAGGGTTTTATTAAAAACAATATGCCAAAAAGTTGGACAACCTAGGAGAAACAGATAAATTCTAGAGACCTATAACCTCCCAAAATTGAATGATGAATAGGAAATTTGAGATTAACAATGAAATTGAATCAGCAGTCAACTCCCAAACAAAAGTCCAGAACCAGATAGCTGCACAGCTAAATTTCCCAAACATTTAAAAAAGAGTTAATACCTATCCTTCTCAAGCTATTCTGAAAAAATTCCAAATTCACTATGTGGCCAGGATCACCCTGATACCAAAACCAGATAAAGATACCATGAAAGAGGGACAGCTGGGTGGCTCAGCGGTTGAGCGTCTGCCTTCAGCCCAGGGCATGATCCTGGAATCCCGGGTTGGAGTCCCACATTGGGCTCCCTGCAGGGATCCTGCTTCTCCTTCTGTCTGTGTCTCTGCCTTTCTCTGTGTCTCTCATGAATAAATAAATAAAATCTTAAAAAAAAAAAGATACCATGAAAGAAAAGAACTACAGGCCTCTGTCTCTGATGAACATAGATGCAAGAATCATGAATATTAGCAAACCAAATCCAACAATACATTTGAAAAAAATCCTTCACTAGAATCACATGGGATTTACTCTCTTTCAGGATGTTCAAGGGTGTTCAGTATTTCCAACTCAGTGTGATATATCCTGTCAATAAGGGAAAGGATAAAAACCATGTGATCATTTCAATAGATGCAGAAAAAGCATTGGACAAAGTATAACATTCATTCATGATAAAAACCCTCAAAGTAGGTTTAGAGGAAACATACCTCAACATAATAGAGGCCATATATGAAAAATTCACAGCTCACATTATACTCAATGGAGAAAAACAGAGCTTACCCTCTAGATCAGGACCAAGACAAGGATGGCCACTATCACCTGTTTTATTCAACATAGTACAAGAAGTCCTAGCCACAGCAGTTAAACATGAATAAAAGGCATCTAAGTTGGTAAGAAGTAAAACTTTCACGATTCGCAGATTACATGTGCTACGTATAGAAAACATGACTCCACCAAAAACCGCTAGAACTAACACATTTAGTAAGGTCACAGGATACAAAAATCAACATACAGAAATCTATGCATTATTATACACTAATAATGAAAAAACAGGCAGAAATTAAGGAATCAATCCCATCTACAATTGCACCAAAAATAAAATGTCTAGAAATAAGTTAACAAAAAAAAAAAAAAAGAAATAAGTTAACAAAGGAGGTCAAAGACTTGTATTCTGACAGTAAGAAACAATGATAAAAGTGATTCAACCTGACGCAATTGGAAAGCTTTTCCATGCTTGTAAGAATGTTGTTAAGATGCCTACTACCCAAAGCTATCTACAGAATTAATGCGATCCCAAACTACCAACAACCTTTTTTTTTTTTTTTTACTGAACTAGATCCTAACATTTGTATGGAACGAAAAAAAGACCTTGAACAGCCAAAGCAATCTGAAAGAAATGCAAAGTTGGAGATACTACAAGTCGAGATTTTAAGTCATACTCCAAAGCTGTAGTAATCAAAGTATAAGGTACTGACACAGAAATAGGCAAATCACTGGAAAAGAACGCCCAGAGTTTTATGGTCAGTCCCTGATAAAGAAGGGATAAAATGTCGTGGGAAAAAGTCTCTTTGACAAATAGTCTTGGGAAAACCGGACAGCTACATATAAAAGAATGGAACTGGAGAACTTTCTTAACCGTATACAAAACAATCTCAGAGTGGATTAAAGACCAAAATGTGAGATTTGAAACTTTAAAGATCCCAGAAGGGCACATAGGCTGTAATTTCTTGGCTATCAGCCATAGAAAATTCTTTCTAGATACATCTCCTGAGGCAAAGGAAGCAAAATAAAAAATAACTTTGGGACTGCATTAAAATAAAAAGCTTCTGCACAGCAAAGGCAACAAAATTCGCCTCCTGGCCCAAGGGCGTGTGGCCCCAGACCCCGAGGAGGGCAACCTCCCTGGGCTCCTCCTGCTGCTCGGGCTGGGTTCGGGGTGCATCTCCCAGCGGGGCGGGGGCCCCAGGAGAGCGGACTGGCCACGGAGCAGGAGGCGTCCTGAGGGAACAGCCGGGGCAGGTCCCACTTGGCAAAGCCCCAGACGTCAACCCCAAGCAGGCCTGCGGGGACCCAGCCGCTTCTCGGCTCATCAG
>NW_026574762.1:0-6937 GCF_905146905.1 Nyctereutes procyonoides | reverse complement strand
GATAGCATTCTTTGATATAAACAAGTTTTCCATTTTGATAAAGTCTCATTGGCTATTTTTTCCATTAAAGCTCTAACATGTTAATCCTAATTATCCTGAATTTACTGTTTAATAACTACTACACATGTATCATATCTGAGTTTGGTACTCATGCTTGCTGTGTCTCTATAGACACAATGTTTTCTTGACTTTTAGCATTCCTTGTAACTTTTTGTTGAAAACCTGACATGATATATTGGGTAATAGGCACTGAAGTAAATAGGCCTATAATATGAAGATTTATCTTAATCTGGCTAAGAGTTGGTCTGTGTTTATGTTTGCTATAGGTATAGATGCCAGTAGTTTCACATTTCTCAAGTGTTCTTGTTTTATTTACCCTGTTGACTTTTGAGCTTCCCTAAGTACTCAGAGAGAGTCTTGCAGCTCTTTCAGCTGTAATCCACTGTTGTTACACTGGAGCCCTGTTGATGTGGTAAGGTATGGAGGAGGAGGATATTAAATCTGGTCTTTTTTAATCTGAAAATTAAATCTTAGTTTGCCAAAAAAAAAAAATCTTAGTTTGCCTGCATTTTAGGGCTGTAACCTTTACAAGTATTTCTCTCATTGTATAACTTTCTCCCCTCTGCCTCCTATCCTTTACTTGGGCTGTAGCATCTAATCTGTTTCCTTGAATCTCTGACTTGTGTTTTCGATTCTTTTTTTTTTTTTTAATTTTTCTTCTTTCTTTAGGTAGAACAAAAGGCTAGAGAGTGGAGTTGGAATTCCCTTTCCTCATCTAGGATGAATCTCAGGCAATAGTCCTTTCCCCTGAATTATAGGACTTTGTTGTAGAGAAGGATCTGGATGTGTTTCACAATGGTTTATTCTTCTTCTGCTCTTGCCAGAGAGGGATCTTTCTTGCATCTTCATTGTGAGAATTTGGTGGGGTTCCTAGCAGCAAAATCCACAAAAATTTGGGGTTCCTCCCTCCCCAAGACTGTGGTCTCTTGGAGTATCTCATTTTTATACTAGTCCACTCAGCTTCCAGTAGTTTGTCAAAAATTATCAGATAAGTGTTCCTACCAGTCTATGGCTCCAATGACCTGCTCCAGACAAGTGGATCTTGGCTGGAACTTGGGATTTTCCTGTCTCTCTGAATGTTTGGGTGGCAGTGTGGCACTTTGCACTGCCACCTTAGTTCTCTGTCATTCAAGAAGTCATTGCTTTTCAGCTTATTCAGTTCTTTATTAATGTATGGAAATGAGTAGTGACTTCTACACTCTTCCTATGTCTGAATTGAAACTAGAAGTCATATATGTATTTTTGAATTCTGAAATATACAATATTGGTAAGTCTTGAAAAAAGTAACTAAAGAATAGAACATGAAAACATGAGGAAATATTTTCTAGCTTAATTATTATAGGCCATGTAATAATTTGATCTGTGGCTGTGAGTAAAAATGAGCTATATGTCCAATATTGGTAATCAGTGGATTTCTCTATTTCACATCTCATTTATGTGAAATACTGTTTTGATGTTCTTTTGACAAGAGAAAGAGATTTTTTCATAGGAAGTGGCATAAAATTTGGTGATTCAGAAAGTCTGTCATGGGATTTGTTTTTGTATAGATATTATTATTTTGCATGTAAAACAGTCTTCAGAAGACCACAATGATCCCAGTTTCACTGAAAAGTCACATGTTGATGCAAACCTTATGTTCGCACAGTGGCTGCCTTTTAGTACATCAAACCCTAGTGAACATCATTAGATCAAATGACTGTAAAAGGTCTTAAGTGGAATGATTTTGATCTGCTCTACACATTTCCCACTGGATTTTTGTCCACATTACATAATCACTGTACATTTGGCACAGTATGTTGCCTTTGAAAGAGCTTCAAGATTAAGGAAGCATGAAGACAGAATTGGCCATAAAATCAGAAAGGAGTACTAGAAATATATATGCTGCAAAAACTAAAACCTTACTTCCTCCTTCAATGTAAACTAAAAGCTCATATTGAGCCAAAGCTTTATGATTAAGGACTCAACTTAGATAAGCATTAAAGGCTATAACATTATTTATCTTCTGATTGAGCATTAGTATTAAGAAATCTATTTAGTAAAGAATACTAAAATTCTTACCCCTGTATAGAAAATGGTCCTATTTACTCTAGGGTGGTCAGTAAGTGTGGATATGAAAAATCACTTGTCAATATACTTATAACAGATTAATATGAAAGCATTTCTGCTTTAAGGAAGAGTTTCAATGAAGGAAGACCCTATAGATGTGGATAGACTTTTAAGGAGATATTGACAAATGAACAAATATGAAATGTACTTCTCCAAATTGAGAAGGTGACATGCATATGTCTTCTAATACATAGCCTTTTCCTATCCCAGACCAATTCTCCCAGTATGAGTAGACTTAATAAAACAACGGTGACATTAACTTCAAAGAGTTGGGATGTGCTCAGAAGTCACCTTTGGATTCCCCACAAACTTCTACCTTCACTTTTATTCTCTTCCAATTGAATTGACTTTAAGTTTAAACATTTTACCTCATACGATGGCATCACTCTTCTTGTTGCTGTTTAGCATTATTATTACAAATACAGAGTTTAATTTAGGGCCTGTTTCTACCTAACCATGATCAATAATATTATTTTCATAGGTAAAGTGGTTAGAAGGTCAAAGCAATTAGTCAGAATAAATGTTTTAGAAAATAAACTTTTGTTTGTTGGGAATAGCCCATAGGAATATTCAAAGATGTGCTAGAGTCAACTTTTATCAGCTCATAAGAGCCAGTTAAGTTTTCATTAATTTGGCATGCTGGTTATTTAATGGGCTATTGTTAAAAATTAAAATATGCAGGCCTAGCTTTTATATAATTTATTTAATTCTAATAAATATAAAAACATTTCCTAATTAACTTACTGCATTATACTATTACTTATGTTCTTGAGGTTATTAATATAGTAGAAATACTATACAATGATGTGTTATTAGGTAGTTTTTACCAACTCCCTATTCATTGATGTCACTTAGGTAGCTTGAAATTGGCCATGGCCCGAGTATTTACACCATGAAATCACCAAATGTTAATAGTTGGGGATTACATTATTGTTTTCTTGATTGTACAAGCTTAAAAAAGTGATGGAGAAAATGTTAACAATGCAGATTAAATTTAAGTGCCTCATATTTATTAATTACATTATGAGTAGCACAAAAATAAAAAAACTTTTTCTGTTGTCTGATAACTATTATTCAGTTTAGCACAGAAATTGCTCATACATGTCAATGACATGAGAGTGACATTCTGTTACATGTCTTAATTGTATCACCTTCTTAATCATTGTTATTGGTAAATTGTGTACTAGAAAATCTTTACATTGATGAAATTTATTTAAAACTTCTGTGCATAAAAAAAACTTCTGTGCATAGATATACACACATTTTTTCTTTCCCAGTGATGTAGTTAAACATTTCTCAGCATGCCACTGAGGGTATGTGGGAAACCATGAAGGTTGGGCTACATTTGACCAATTCTTTATCAGTACAGGTGATAATTACCCCAATATGCAGTAAGGAAAAGAACTTTTCATGACACAAAACTAGTCAGCTATGTGAAATAAGCAACTTTATTGAGCTGCTGAACTGCTACCTAGTTTTCCTAATGTAGCATGGACTTCATTTTTTCATTATAGAGTCTCCATGTTTTAAAAGTGGACATAGCAACACAATATTGATATCATCTTTTAACTCACTGCAATTGCTGGTGTGGTGAGAGTGCCTTGAAACAATGAACTGGGATCTTTTTTTTCCTCCTCAGAATTCTGCAAGCCTTCTTGTCTTTCAAATGTCATTTATCTGTTTAAAGATACTTATTTGGGCAAAATGTATTTTTTAATTCCAATAGCATTTGTTTACACATCTTATAGCACAATTAAAAAATTTTTTTCTAGATATTTTTCTTTTTTTTTTTTTTTTTATAAATTAATTTTTATTGGTGTTCAATTTACCAACATACAGAATAACACCCAGTGCTCATCCCGTCAAGTGTACCCCCCAGTGCCCATCACCCATTCACCCCCACCCCCCACCCTCCTCCCCCTCCACCACCCCTAGTTCATTTCCCAGAGTTAGAAGTCTTTATGTTCTGTCTCCCTTTCTGATATTTCTCACACATTTCTTCTCCCTTCCCTTATATTCCCTTTCGCTATTATTCATATTCCCCAAATGAATGAGAACATACACCGTTTGTCCTTCTCCGGTTACTGTGGCCAAGTTCAAAAAGGGTGTTGCCTGAGTTCTCCTCTGGGATTTTGATGGAATCTTGTCTCACATTTAGATCTTTCATCTATTTTGAGTTTATCTTTGTGTATGGTGCAAGAGAGTGGTCCAGTTTCATTCTTCTGCATGTGGATGTCCAATTTTCCCAGCACCATTTATTGAAGAGACTGTCTTTCTTCTAGTGGATCGTCTTTCCTCCTTTATCGCATAATTAGTTGAGCATAAAGTTCAGGGTCCACTTCTGGGTTCTCTGTTCTGTTCCATTGATCTATATGTCTGTTTTTGTGCCAGTACCACACTGCCTTGATGAACACAGCTTTGTAGTACAACCTGAAATCTGGCATTGCGATGCCCCCAGATATGGTTTTCTTTTTTTAAAATTCCCCTGGCTGTTTGGGGTCTTTTCTGATTCCACACAAATCTTAAAATAATTTGTTCTAAGTCTCTGAAGAAAGTCCATGGTATTTTGATAGGGATTGCATTATACGTGTAAATTGCCCTGGGTAACATTGACATTTTCACAATATTAATTCTGCCAATCCATGAGCATGGAATATTTTTCCATCTCTTTGTGTCTTCCTCAATTTCTTTCAGAAGTGTTCTGTAGTTTTTAGGGTATATTTTGAGAACCATTTGAATGGTAAATGGTTCTCCAACCTTTTATTTTCAGGTTGTAGGTGTCCTTCTGTCTAAAATGAGTCTCTTGTAGACAGCAAATAGATGGGTCCTGTTTTTTTATCCAGTCTGAAACTCTGCGCCTTTTGATGGGGTCATTAAGCCCATTCACGTTCAGAGTTACTTGAACTTCTTCTTAAAGGGGAGTTTTAAGAGTCCCCCTTAAAATTTCTTGCAGAGCTGGTTTGGAGGTCACATATTCTTTCAGTTCCTGCCTGTCTTGGAAGCTCTTTATCTCTCCTTCCATTTTGAATGAGAGCCTTGCTGGATAAAGTATTCTTGGTTGCATGTTCTTCTCATTTAGGACCCTGAATATATCCTGCCAGCCCTTTCTGGCCTGCCAGGTCTCCGTGGAGAGGTCTGCTGTTACCCTAATATTCCTCCCCATGAAAGTCAGGGACTTCTTGTCTCTTGCTGCTTTAAGGATCTTCTCTTTATCTTTGGAATTTGCAAGCTTCACTATTAGATGTCGAGGTGTTGAACGGTTTTTATTGATTTTAGGGGGGGATCTCTCTATTTCCTGGATCTGAATGCCTGTTTCCCTTCCCAGATTGGGAAAGTTTTCAGCTAGGATTTGTTCAAATACATATTCTGGCCCTCTGTCCCTTTCGGCGCCCTCGGGAACCCCAATTAAACGTAGGTTTTTCTGCCTCAGGCTGTCGTTTATTTGCCTTAATCTGTCTTCATGGTCCTTCAATTGTTTATCTCTTTTTTCCTCAGTTTCCCTCTTTGCCATTAACTTGTCTTCTATGTCACTCACTCGTTCTTCCACCTCGTTAACCCTCGTCGTTAGGACTTCTAGTTTGGATTGCATCTCATTCAATTGATTTTTAATTTCTGCCTGATTGGATCTAAATTCTGCAGTCATGAAGTCTCGTGAGTCCTTAATGCTTTTTTCTAGAGCCACCAGTAGCTGTAGAATAGTGCTTCTGAATTGGCTTTCTGACATTGAAGTGTAATCCAGATTTTGTAACTCTGTGGGAGAGAGGGCTGTTTCTGATTCTTTCTTTTGAGTTGAGGTTTTCCTTCTAGTCATTTTGCTCAGTGCAGAGTGGCCAGAAACAAGTTGTATTGGAACACGGGGGAGTATCACTGGCCCCTCTAGCTGGTCTTCTGGGGGAGGGGCCTGTTGCGTTGATTTTCAGGTGTTAGCACTTGGGGGAGCCGCTCTGCCCCTGCCTGCTGCAGGGCTCTGCGGGGGTTGTTTACCCCGCCAGGCCCCAGGAGGAACAGCAGCAGTTGCTATGGCAACTCTGGAAGCCTGGATTCAGCCTCCGCAGGAACTACGGGGCTCGGGGCTCTCGGCTCTCCGTCCGCAGGGCCTGGAGGCTCCGGGGCGGGGCCGCTGATCTGCTCAGCTCGGGGCAGGAGCGTCCTTGCTGTCCTGGGCCCTCCCGGCCTCTGCCTGTCCCGGGGGAGGCCGGATCCTGGGCTGTGTCCCGGCGCCCTGTGCTCCGGGGCCTGCGCTGTTGGATTCGCGCTCCCGCCCCGCAGCCCCCTCCCTGGAGCCGCTCCCGAGCCCCTCCGAGCTGCTCCGGTCGGTCCCGCCGTGCGTGCTGCAGCCCTTAGGGAGCTCGGAGCACTCCCCTGCGCTCGCAGGTGTCTGTTAGTGTCCCCGGGAGCCCGAGGGCATCCCCGCCCTCCTGGGTCCTGCTCCAACTCCCTGCGAGCCCCTTTCCGCCCGCCCGGGAAGGTTGGTGCAGCTCCTGCTCCTCCGGGACGGGGCTCTCCTGTCCTGGGGACACTCGCCCCGGCCTCAGCCCGGCTCCTCGCGGGGCCCCTCCCCCTCGGAGGCCTTTTGTTCCTTTATTTCTTTTCCCCGTCTTCCTACCTTGATAGAAGCGTGAACTCTTCTCACTGTAGCATTCCAGCTGGTCTCTCTTTAAATCTCAGGCCGAATTCGTAGATTTTCAGGATGATTTGAAGGTTATCTAGGTAATTTGGTGGGGACAGGTGATTTGGGGACCCTGCTCTTCCGCCATCTTGCCCCTCCCCC
>NW_026574761.1:0-656 GCF_905146905.1 Nyctereutes procyonoides | reverse complement strand
TGGGGGAGACTACAAGTACTCACCACAACTCATCTTCCTTTCCCGCCTGGGTACAGGGACACCACATTTCCAGTTGGCTTGTAGGTAGGAAGGGTCATGTGACTAGCTATTGTCACTGAGATATGAGCAGAAGCATTGTGTGTCCCATCTGAAGCCAGCATGCCATTTCTGTGCTTTCTCTTTTCCTCAGCAGCCGACATGGTAATCTTTTTTTTTTTTCAAAGATTTTATCTACTGGGGCACCTGGGTGGCTCAGTCAGTTAAGTGTCTGCCTTTGGCTCAGGTCATGATCTCAGGGTCCTAGGATCAAGCCCTATGTTGGACTCCCTGCTCAGCGGGAGTCTGCTTGTCCCTCTCCCTCTGCCTGTCTCCCCTGCTCATGCTCTCTTTCTCTGTCTGAAATAAATAAATAAAATCTTTAAAAATATTTGATCTATTTATTTCCAGAGGGAGAATGAGAGCGTGAGAGAGCAGAGCTTGTGGGGTGGGAGTCGGAGTGAGAGGAAGAGAGAATCCCAAGCAGACTCCATGCTGAGCACAGAGCCTGACCAGGGGCTCAACCTCACGACCCTGACACCATGACCTGAACCAAAATCAAGAATCCGATGCTAACCCAAATGTTCTTCCCAGGTGCCCTCAAACATGACAACCTTATT
>NW_026574760.1:0-6893 GCF_905146905.1 Nyctereutes procyonoides | reverse complement strand
TGAATAGGCACAAGCACATTAAAAACAACAACAACGGGATCCCTGGGTGGCGCAGCGGTTTGGCGCCTGCCTTTGGCCCAGGGCGCGATCCTGGAGACCCGGGATCGAATCCCACATTGGGCTTCCGGTGCATGGGGCCTGCTTCTCCCTCTGCCTGTGTCTCTGCCTCCCTCTCTCTCTCTCTCTCTCTCTCTGTGACTATCATAAATAAATTTTAAAAAAATAAAAAATAAAAAATAAAAACAACAACAACTAAAAACACAATACTTCGTATGATCAGCATGATTTACATCTTAGAAATTAATCAACGTGGTTAAGAAATCACTCCCCCCAGGTCTCTTTTATTTTCAAAGGACTCAACAAAAACGAGTGTTTTACAATACTTGTCAAATGGGGGTACTTGATTGCTTACAAAATCTCAGATTAATCCTAAACTTCCCTTTCCATAAATATGGCAAGAAAATGATTTTGTTTTAAATAATAGAATCTTAATTGTAGTGACTTTATAATTTGTTGACTATGGCACTCTCCCCCAGTCTCAGCTTCTAATCACAAGAGTGAAAAGTTTAACCAATTTTCAAACTCCTTTCTGCCCTATCAAGAATTTTTCAGACTCTAGTTCATTCTCCAGGTGGAACTACTTAAGACTTCATTACAAAATTATTTTTGTTCTTCTCAATTTCCTTTGCAGCCTCTATTCATTTTTTTTTTAAGATTTTATTTATTCCTGAGAGAGAGAGAGAGAGAGAGAGAGAGAGATGCAGAGACACAGACACAGGCAGAGTGAGAAGCTGGCCCCATACAGGGAGCCCGACATGGGCCTGGATCCCGGGGATCAGGCCCTGGGCCTAAGGCAGCGCTAACCCGCTGAGCCACCTGGGTTGCCCACCTCTGTTCATCCTACCCAATCCTTAAATGCTGATGTCCTCTAGGGTTTCATTCTCTAGTCCCTTCTGGTCTCACCTCTCACCAGTGGTTCTCAAACTCCACAATCTCCTAGAAAGTCAGTTAGAAAGGATTCCTGGGACGCCTGAATGGCTCAATAGTTGAGCATTTGCCTTTGGCTCAGGACATGATCCCGGGATCCTGGGATCAAGTCCTGCATCAGGTTCCTTGCAGGGAACCTGCTTCTCCCCTTGCCTATGTCTCTGCATTTCTCTGTCTCGAATGAATGAATGAATGAATGAATGAATGAATCTTTAAAAAAAAAAAAAAAAGGATTCCTATGCCCTAATTCCAATGATTTTGATTCAGATTAAAGATAAGGACCTATTAATCTTTTTATTTTTTTAACCATTACCCACTTGCTATTCCATTTAATGCTTTTAGCTGTTCACACATTCTATTTCTCTATGAAGAAATACCTTTTCTTTCTGGCTAACTGCATTATTAAGGAATAATAACTTTCAAGTCTGTTTAGGAGTAACTTGCTCTGGCAACTCTTCCATTCTGAACTATCACTCCCCTTCCCCAAATGCTATATTAAATTCCTATTTAAAAATATTTACTTATACCGAATCATGTTGATGTATTTGCCTATCTCCCCTTTTAGAGTATTCTGTGTTTTATCTGTATATCTAACCTACTATACAGCTGGCACATAACAGATATTCAGCAAATGTTATCTGAATTAATTCCTTCCAAAGAGTATCTAGTTAATAAGAATCCCTCTCGTACTAACAAAAACGGAAAAGATTAGCACAGTCTACGAAATAATAAACCAGTCTTAAAACCAAACAGTCTGAAAATAAAAGGATTTCTTACAACCATTTTTATCCATCCTTCCCTTGTTCATCAATGTATTCATGAGTATATATTTGATGTCTGAGGACATGAAAGGTACACTAATTCATACATTCCATTTTTAATATAATTTGTGCTTTTCTTTGCAAGCTAGGTTCTTCTCCCCTACATTAGGTTTAGATCTCCACTGTCCTATCAGGTAGGCGCTAGCTACAGGTGGCTATTTAAACTTAAGATTAAATACAATGAAAAATTCAGTTCCTCACCCACACTGGCCACACTTCAAGCGCTCAAAAGTCAATGAACCCCAGAAAATCTCACTTACTTCTTAGCTCCCACGATCTTCGTGCTCCTCTGCCGCTTAAAGGATGTGGGTTCCGGCGTCTAGCAAATCGCAAGCACATGAGTGAATTGCTAGGAACCTCTGAACCCTTACCACAAAAGAAAAAAAAAAAGAAAAAAAAAGAAATCCCCCTGTGCCCAGAAGAAATGAAGCTCTCCCCTGGCAGCTACCTCAAACGGAAAAAGGCAAGACCTCTTAAGGAAAGTGTGCCGTCTTGTCTTCCAACTGAGTTAAAGCAGGTGACAACACCGTTGTCTATCATCTCCCCCATTCCCAAAGCCTTGTCCCAGGTAAAGATTCTAAAGGGAAGCGAAAAGTGAGGACAACGGATATGGAAGGTACTGGGTATACAAAAGGAATAGAAATTAATAGCAATCTGGCGAGAAACTGAGTCCAGAGAGGTGGGGAACAAATCAGCGATAATGGGGGGGGGGGAGAGGGAGACAGGTAGATCTGACCTAGAAGGGTGGGGCCTATGATGGGCTCTGAGAAAACCAATTCTGAGCAAGGGACAAAAGCAAGGGACCGCGTGCTGCGGGCTCCACAGCGCTCCCCGTAAAGCATAACGGTCAAACTGAGAAACTCACGGCGGGTACTGCACCGAGTCTGGAAGACATCACTCCCTCTCCACGCCTAACAAGTCCATCCAAGGGCTCCGGCCAGACCAACGCCACTTCCGCTCTCCTCTCCTCTCCCGGATGTGCAGTCGGCGCCGCCAATCCCAAGTCTGAACGTCTACTTCCGCCTGGCAGCTTCCGAGGAGGCTGCGGCCGGAGTGAGTGACGCGCCTTCCTCCTCTGAGGCCCCGCCCCGGGAAACTGTGGGTGGGGTTTGGAGCCCCAACGGGGCCTCGGAACCCCTAACTGCCGCTCTATCGCTTTGCCCGGCACCGAAAGCCCCTCCACCCTTCATTCCCCACCCAGTACGACGAGTGATCTTTCTAGATGGAGATCAATTATTGATTACCCCTTTATTTATCTTAGAGAAATTACAAACCCATTCCCGCCCTCCCTCCCCCCACGGATACACAAGCATTGATGCTCTTTGCTGAGGGTGCAGGTATTGGAGACAGTGGCTGAGCAGGAAAGCCAGGAAAAGGTTAGCTCGCTGAAGACTTGAGCCAGTCAATGGATAATTGATCTCTTCTCATCTGTTAGATTTATGCCTCTAAATTTGCCCTGCTTTGGGGTATTTTGTGTGTGGTCTCTAACAGACATGTTTGAATAACCCTTGAAATCTTTAGATGAACTATGCCTGAGCCTCTCCTTATGGGAGCTGTGCTTGAGTCTCTCCTTAGCAGAACCCTGACAGGTTCTCTTACAGGGACTGAAATGGGTCTTCTCAGGCTAACTCTGTTGGCCCCTCTCAGAGGGGCTATGCTGCTTCTGCTCAGAATGATTGTGTCTTGCCTCCAAGAGTGACTGGATCCACTCCTCTCAGAGGTACTGCAAGGAGTTCTCTCTGAGGAACTGCAACTGCTCCTTTCAGAGGACCTCTGCTGTCTTCTCTCAAAAAAGCCATGTCCGGGAACTCTGGATGGCCCAGTGGTTCAGCGCCTGCCTTTGGCCCAGAGCGCTATCCTAGAGACCCGGGATCGAATCCCACGTCGGGCTCCCAGTGCATGGAGCCTGCTTCTCCCTCTGCCTATGCCTCTGCCTCTCTCTCTCTCTCTCTCTCTCTCTCTGTGACTATCATAAATAAATAAATTTTTTTAAATGTAAAAAAAAAGCCATGTCCTCTCCCCTCTAAGGGACTGTAATAAGTTTTCTGAAGGAGACCGTGATTGCTCCTCTCAGAGGAACTGCAACATCTTCTCTCAGAAGAACTGCGAAATTTCCTCTTGGAGGGACCCTGATGGCTCCTTTTGGAGAGACTCTGATGGCTCTTCTGAGAAGGACTTTGATGGCTCCTCTCAGAGGGACTGCGACGTCTACTCTCAGAGGGACTGCAACATCTCCTTGCAGAAGGGCTCTGATGGCTCCTTACATAGAGACTGCGATGGCACCTCTCAGAGGGACTGTGATGGCTCTTATGAGAATGACTGCAATGGCTGTTTCAGAGGCACTGTGATGGCTCCTTCCAGAGAGACTGCAACGGCTCTCTCAGAAGGACTGATGACTCCTCTCAGAGAAACTGCGATGGCTTTTTTTCAGAGACTGTGATGTCTCCTCTCAGAGGGATTGTGATGGCTCTTTTGAGGAGGATTGCGATGACTCCTTTCAGAGGCACTTCGATGGCTCCTGTCAGAGGCACTTCGATGGCTCCTCTCAGAGAGACTGCGATGGCTTTTTTCAGAGACTGTGATGGCTCCTCTCAGAGGGACTGTGATAGCTATTTTGAGGAGGACTGCAATGATTCCTTTCAGAGGCACTTCGATGGCACCTTTCAGAGGCACTTCGATGGCTCCCCTCAGAGAGACTGCGATGGCCTTTTTCAGAGACTGTGATGTCTCCTCTCAGAGGGACTGTGATGGCTATTTTGAGGAGGACTGCAATGATTCCTTTCAGAGGCACTTCGATGGCACCTTTCAGAGGCACTTCGATGGCTCCCCTCAGAGAGACTGCGATGGCCTTTTTCAGAGACTGTGATGTCTCCTCTCAGAGGGACTGTGATGGCTATTTTGAGGAGGACTGCAATGACTCCTGTCAGAGGCACTTCGATGGCTCCTTTCAGAGGGACTTCGATGGCTCTTCTCAGAGAGACTGCGATGGCTTTTTTTAGAGACTGTGATGGCTCCTCTCAGAGAGACTGTGATGGCTCTTCTGAGAACTTCGATGGCTTCTCTCAGAGGGACTGCGACATCTTCTCTCAGAGGGACTGCAAAATTTCCTCTTGGAGGGACCCTGATGGCTCCTTTTGGAGAGACTCTGATGGCTCCTCTGAGAAGGACTTTGATGGCTCCTCTCAAGGGACTGTGATGTCTAGTCTCAGAGGGACTGCAACATCTCCTCGCAGAAGGGCTCTGATGGCTCCTTACATAGAGACTGCGATTGATCTTCTCAGAGGAACTGCAACATCTTCTATCAGAAGAACTGCGAAATTTCCTCTTGGAGGGACCCTGATGGCTCCTTTTGGAGAGACTCTGATGGCTCTTCTGAGAAGGACTTTGATGGCTCCTCTCAGATGGACTGCGACGTCTACTCTCAGAGGGACTGCAACATCTCCTTGCAGAAGGGCTCTGATGGCTCCTTACATAGAGACTGCGATGGCTCCTCTCAGAGGGACTGTGATGGCTCTTATGAGAAGGACTGCAATGGCTGTTTCAGAGGCACTGTGACGGCTCCTTCAAGAGAGACTGCAGGGCTCCTCTCAGAAGGACTGATGACTCCTCTCAGAGAGACTGCGATGGCTTTTTTCAGAGACTGTGATGTCTCCTCTCGGAGGGACTGTGATGGCTCTTTTGAGGAGGATTGCAATGACCCCTTTCAGAGGCACTTCCATGGCTCCTCTCAGAGAGACTGCGATGGCATTTTTCAGAGACTGTGATGGCTCCTCTCATAGGGACTGTGATGGCTCTTCTGAGAAGGACTTCGATGGCTTCTCTCAGAGGGACTGCAACATCTTCTCTCAGAAGGACTCAAAAATTTCCTCTTGGAGGGACCCTGATGGCTCATTTTGGAGGGACTCTGATGGCTCCTCTGAGAAGGACTTGGATGGCTCCTCTCAGAGGGACTGCGACGGCTACTCTCAGAGGGACTGCGACGGCTACTCTCAGAGGGACTGCAACATCTTCTCGCAGAAGGGCTCTGATGGCTCCTTACATAGAAACTGCGATGGCTCCTCTCAGAGGGACTCTGATGGCTGAGAAGGACTGCAATGGCTGTTTCAGAGGCACTGTGATGGCTCCTTCCAGAGAGACTGCAAGGGCTCCTCTCAGAAGGACTGATGACTCCTCTCAGACCGCGATGGCTTTTTTCAGAGACTGTGATGTCTCCTCTCGGAGTGACTGTGATGGCTATTTTGAGGAGGACTGCAATGACTCCTGTCAGAGGCACTTCGATGTCTCCTTTCAGAGGCACTTCGATGGCTCCTTTCAGAGGCACTTCGATGGCTCCTTTCAGAGGCACTTGGATGGCTCTTCTCAGAGAGAATGCGATGGCTTTTTTCAGAGACTGTGATGGCTCCTCTCAGAGAGACTGTGAAGGCTCTGAGAAGAACTTCGATGGCTTCTCTCAGAGGGACTGCGACATCTTCTCTCAGAGGGACTGCTAAATTTCCTCTTGGAGGGACCCTGATGGCTCCTTTTGGAGAGACTCTGATGGCTCCTCTGAGAAGGACTTTGATGGCTCCTCTCAGAGGGACTGCGACATCTTGCAGAAGGGCTCTGATGGCTTCTTACATAGAGACTGCGATGGCTCCGCTCGGAGGGACTGTGATGGCTCTTCTGAGAAGGACTGCGATGGCTCCTCTCAGAGGGACTGTGATAGCTCTTCTGAGAAGGACTAGCAATGGCTATTTCAAAGGCATGGTGATGACTCCTTCCAGAGAGACTGCAAGGGCTCCTCTCAGAAGGACTGATGACTCCTCTCAGAGAAACTGCGATGGCTTTTTTTTCAGAGACTGTGATGTCTCCTCCTGTAGGGACCATGATGGTTCTTTTGAGGAGGACTGCAATGACCCCTTTCAGAGGCACTTCGATGACTCCTTTCAGCTGCACTTCGATGGATCAGAGACACTGCGATGGCTTTTTTCAGAGACTGCGATGGCTTTTTTCAGAGACTGCGATGGCTTTTTTCAGAGACCATGAAGGCTCTGAAGAAATTCGATGGCTCCTCTCAGAGGGACTGCGATGGCTCTTCTGAGAAGA
>NW_026574759.1:0-6885 GCF_905146905.1 Nyctereutes procyonoides | reverse complement strand
GGGAACCCTCTTACACTGTGGGTGGGAATGTGAACTGGTGCAGCCACTCTGGAAAACTGTGTGGAGGTTCCTCAAAGAGTTAAAAATAGACCTGCCCTACGACCCAGCAATTGCACTGTTGGGGATTTACCCCAAGGATACAGATGCAGTGAAACGGCAGGACACCTGAACCCCAATGTTTCTAGCAGCAATGTCCACAATAGCCAAACTGTGGAAGGAGCCTCGGTGTCCATCGAAAGATGAATGGATAAAGAAGATGTGGTTTTTATATACAATGGAATATTACTCAGCCATTAGAAACGACAAATACCCACCTTTGCTTCAACGTGGATGGAACTGGAGGGTATTATGCTGAGTGAAGTAAGTCAATCGGAGAAGGACAAACATTATATATTCTCATTCATTTGGGGAATATAAATAATAATGAAAGGGAATAAAAGGGAAGGGAGAAGAAGTGTGTGGGAAATATCAGAAAGGGAGACAGAACATAAAGACTCCTAACTCTGGGAAACAAACTAGGGGTGGTGGAAGGGGAGGAGGGCGGGGGGTGGGGGTGAATAGGTGATGGGCACTGAGGGGGGCACTGGACGGGATGAGCACTGGGTGTTATTCTGTATGTTGGTAAATTGAACACCAATAAAAAATAAATTTATTTTAAAAAAGAAACTCATTTACTCACTAAATAACAATTTACTATAAAAAGGTATGATTCAAGAACAGCCAGATTGAAGGGATGCATGGGGCAAAGTATGTGGGAAGGGGTGGGGAGCTTCCAAGAAGATCTTTGTAGGCATGCCATTCTGCCAAAATCACATGTTCACCAACTCAGAAGCTGTCCAAACCCTAATTTCTGTTCTTCATAGAGGCTTCACTACATTGGCATAATTGGTTAAATCATTTGGCACTGGCTATTGATTCAACCTCCAGCCAGCCCCTCTTTCCTTTTTTGGATTTCTGGGGCGAGACTGGAAGTTCCAGCCCTCTAACCTTATCCTGATTGGTCCTTGGGGCAAGTACTCCCTATCCTTAGGTTACCCAAGGGCTTTCCAAAAGTCAACTCATTAACATAACAAAAGATACTATTAAAGCCTTTAGCATAAGAAATTCCAAGGGTTTTAGGTGCTGTGAGCCAGAACCCATGGACAAAGACCAAGTATCTATGAGAAATACATTTTGATCATCTGAAAGACCAAACACCTCTTTCTTACCATTCACAATATCACACTCACCTGTACTCAGGTATGTTGCACTATTTTTTTCTCTTTCATTCTTTTGTCACTGGATATACTCTGTTCTAGAGTGTTCCTCTCTACTCTGCTCATATTTATAAGTTTCTTCAGCCAGAATCAGAATCATTAGGGTTAGGGCCATCATTTATATGATGACCATTGTTTTAATAGCCTCCTCTTCACCCCACTGATGAGGGAGGAAGTCCCACCCTAGAGTTATAGGGATGGCTAAATACATCATTCAACTCCTATGTCAACAGTTGCTTTGTTGACACCAGATCGGGGTTTTGTATTGGGAGAACAGTTTAATATTAAATGCTTTAGCCCCTTTTCTCACCGATTCATAGGCCATAAGCCACCATGGATGTGCACTTCAATAGTCTTGGTTGTCAGGAGAGAATACAGGCAGCAAGGGAAGCAACAGTATAGGAAATACACAAGCTTCCCACCCTTTCCCGAGCAGTGACTATTAAGGCACCCAGGAGTGTCATGCTTGATTATTTCTCCGTGTGGTAGGAGCCCCCTTCCTATCTGCAAATGTAATAAAGGGCCATCCCAGAGTTATGCAATCACAATGACCACATGGCTGGCTGCCCCAAGTAACCAGTAGTGGTCACCAGTTTAGAAGAAGTGGTCACTGCCTAATAAGCCACTAACCCAACCACTAGTATGAAAGACTCAAATGCAGATGGATTAGGATGCTGTGTTATTGCCACTTTTATAGGTGGGAGCCTCAGAGATCCTCAGGCACACACAGTCTTTGAAGATCCTCAAAGACACTTCACACTGAGATCCGGTCAGTTACCTACAATTCTTATCCCAAGGAGAGAGTGTTTTAGGGAAGAAGAAATGACAACACTCAACAAAACACAGTGCCACCAAGGCCAGAGCACAAGCCCACCAGCAATTGGTGGTCCCATCTCAGGCAGCCTTCACTGCATCACAGAACAATTAGTCAAGGAGTAGTGAGTAATAGCTGACCAGCTCCCCTTTGATTGTGGTTGGATCATCATGTGTGTGATGACAATTGTTTTAATCACCTCCTCTTCACCCCTTTGATGAGTGAGGAAATCCCACCCTACAGTTATGGGGATGGCTAAACACATACCACCCAACTCTAGAAAGAAAAGATCAACAGTCACGTACATTCACAGTCTAAAAGAGGACACTGCATACCATGCAGGACACGTGAGGGCTGTGCTCGGAAATAACATTATAAGAAGGCTTTGTAGTAAGAGGGTGAGGTACCCCCTGCTTCTTGAGAGAGCATGTGATTGGCTTGTTTGAATTACTGTGCAGATGACAGGGAACTGAAACCACTACTCAGGGATGATACACAGGAACACATCTAGTCCATTTGATAAGGAGGGTTATTTGGCTAGGGGACTCTATCTGGTGAGGGAGGAAGCAAAGTATGAAAAGGAACTTGTGATTAGCTCATTCAAGGTCCTCTTGATTTTACAAGATGTCAGTGCAGCACAAGAGAGTAATTTTAGCCTTCACCTCTGTGAAAATAAAGGAAACCGCACTGCAAATTGAGAAAGGGAGCCCCAAAAGGAGATCTCTCAAGTACATACCTCTCATTGCAGCCTATATAACGGGGGGTAGAAGGAAAATAATTATTTTGACAAGGGAGGACACTTTTCGCATAGGAATTTATCTCCTGCCTTTAAGAAAAGGAAGATCTCTCCCTGTCCCAGCAATAAACCACTAACCACCACCTGCAGCCAATGAGAACCTCCCACCTCAAACTCTTATTCTTCTCCACTAAACTTTTTTTTCAGAACCCTCCCCAATTTCCTCCTAACACCTAATAAATGCTGACCTTTCTTTTGTCTCTTCATATTTGCCTGTGGCTTGCCGTAGCTTGTTTGTCCCAAATCTCAATTCCTCTGCTATTCCCAATAAACTCACTTTTTTTAAAAGATTTATTTATTTATGAGAGAGAGAGAGAGAGAGAGAGAGAGAGAGAGAGAGAGAGAGAGGCCGAGACATAGGCAGAGGGAGAAGCAGGCTCCCTGTTGGGAGCCTCATGTGGAACTCAATCCCAGGACTCCAGGATCACAACCTGAGTCACCCAAGTGTCCCCAATAAACTAATTCTTTTCCTTAAATAAAATTGCTCTTTGCTGTTTAAAGTTGATATTACTTGGTGGTCAGAAGTGGGATCCTAAGGAAGCAAACCCTGGAAGATAACAGCTCAGAATCAAGCGAGGTAGCCACACAGAGCCCTTGGTGCTTGGCAAGTCTCCATCTACTTCTGGTTCAGGAAGTCTCTTGGATTTTGAGCTCCCTCCTTTGGGATGAACTCATTGCCTTTACTCAGAATATCTATTTAGAGGCTCCATCCTTTCTGATGAGTCCTCACTTGTTTTTTTCCAAATCTCTGATTTTGAATAATAGGATCCCAATCTTCTAAACCTTCTCAAGAGGGTCCTTCTTCTGGGATTCTGGCTGGTTTTATATTTAAAACTATGATTCCCTCCTCATGCACATTTGTTAACTACCTGGACCAACTTAACCAAAATTAATTTAGAACTTCAATGGCCATTATAGGGAATTTCTGACCTCCCCCAAACTTGTTTTTCTCAGACCCAAATTAGAAAACTGTGAACTGGGGGTGCTAGCTCTCTGTTTAACCTCCAACTCTTGATTTTGGCTCAGGTCATGATCTCAGGGTCATGAGATTGATCCCAGCTTGCATAAGATTCTCTCCCTCAGAAGAAATGTGTGGGAAATATCAGAAAGGGAGACAGAACATAAAGACTCCAAACTCTGGGAAACGAACTAGGAGTGGTGGAAGGGGAGGAGGGCGGGGGGTGGGGGTGAATGGGTGACAGGCACTGAGGGGGGCGCTTGACGGGATGAGCACTGGGTGTTATTCTGTATGTTGGTAAATTGAACACCAATAAAAAAAATTTATTATTAAAAAAAAGATTCTCTCCCTTTCCCTCTGCCACTTCCCCCCCCCAAGTGTGCTCTCTTTAAAAAAAAAAAAGTGAGACTAAAATTAATTGGACTACTTAGTAAGGAGGGCACTTGTCATGATGAGCACGGGGTGACATATGGAAGTGCTGAATCACTATATTGTACATCTGAAACTAATATAATGCTAATATAATGCTGTTTAGGTTTTTTGGGTTTCTTTAAGATTTTATTTATTTATTCCTGAGAGACACAGAGAGAAGCTCTGACATGGGACTCCATCCCCGGACCAGGATCATGCCGTGAACCAAAGGCAGATGCTCAACTACTGAGCCACCCAAGGGTCCCTATGATGCTGTTTGTTAACTAACTGGAATTAAAACAAAAACTAAAAAGAAATAGACTACATGGGATGCCTATTTTAATTGGTACCTGGAGGCTGCCAAATATGTACAGGACTCAAAAATCGCCTCTTTACAAAGTACCGTTTCCAACTTAGATAAAAAAAAAAACAAAACAAAACAACAACAAAAAAAAAAACAAGATGCAAAAAAAGCTTCTGAGGCCTGTTCCTCCTCTCCTCTGTCCTTTGTCTCAGGTGCTATCTTGTTCTTGTCCCCCTCCTTCTTGGTCTATGGGCAAGCCACAGCTATTTTATACTAAGCCCCCTGCCCCACCTTCTTCCTCTTTCCCTCTCAGCCTGGCTCTACCTTCTTTAATACCCTCCCTTCCTCATTCTAATCCTCACTAAACTTCCTTTTTTGAATCTCTCCCTGTTTCCTCCTCTCCCAAAACTATTAAAACCTGCCCTTTACAAGTAAAGCCCTCAAGGATCCAAATTCTACACCCCTGGACCACCTGGAGGTTCAGTCAGTTAAGTGTCTGCCTTTGGCTCAGGTCATGATCTCAGGGTCCTGGGATTTAGCCCAGCATCCAGCTCCCTGCTCAACAGGGAGTCTGCTTCTCCCTCTCCCTCTCCTCACCTCCACTTGTGTGCGCTTCTTTCTCTCTCAAATAAAATCTTAAAAAAAAAAAAAATTCTAGGCCAGCCCGGGTGGCTCGGCGGTTTAGCACCGCCTTCAGCCCAGGGCCTGATCCTGGAGACCTTAGATCGAGTCCCATGTCAGGTTCCCTGCATGGAGCCTGCTTCTCCCTCTGCCTATGTCTCCACTACTCTCTCTCTCTAAGTAAATAAAATATTTAAAAAATTCTAAATCCTGAATTTCTTAGTTCCCTGGACTAAAGCAGAATTATGAGCTATAGTCAAAGACTTTCCCAAAGTGACTGAGGATCCTCATAGATTTGCTGAGGAATTTATGAGTTACTCAAATTTACCAATGCAGTTTCTCAGATTTGTATCAGTTCATGTGCTCATCAGTGAGAGCCAGACCTAACTCCAGATAACACTGCCAACCAACATAATCCTGAACAATCTCTAGAACTATAAATGGGGCACTGTCCCCCTGACTTGTTATATGATTAAGCTCTTGACACTGCTAAACGACTTTACCAGCCTATTCTTAGGGCTTTCCCAAAATCTGTCAATTGGAATATGATTCAGGTTTGTTCCCAGGAGCCCAATGAGCCCATGCATAATTATTACAGCTGGCTCCAAATTGTTTTCAGAGAAAATTCTGGTCTTCTTTTAAATGTCAAATCCATGGGAGTAGCTTTTAACTCTATGGTCATGAATGGGCTGAACCGGGATCTTCAGTTTCTAGTTAAAAAGGACCAAGATAGAATAGGAGACCACGTCCACTCTGGATTCAGTTAATTTAGCAAATCCGCTCACCCACACCCTAGATGATTCAACTAAAAGGAAGCCACTAAAGCCCCCAGTTTACAACTCCAACAAATGAAGGCCCGTAAACAAAACCCAAACCCTCCCAATCTTTATCATTATTACAAAAAGCCAGAGCATGGGGGGGGAGGCTGTTACAAGCTTAAGGGCTCTGAGTGCCTTTAGCCCTTTAACCAACCCTCTTCCTAACTCCCAGTGATGGAACTCCAAGGAACTACAGGGGCTTTTCCTGATCCTGATCTTAATCAGCTTGGAAAAACAACTCTCCAGGTTAGGAATGAATCTCTCTGTCATTATTGACACCGGAGCTATCCCTTCTTCGGTGCTCAACATCACTTTTATCAAATAACCCCTCTCTTGAGTATGAAAATGGTTCAAATGGGAGGGAGGTGTCAAACCTCAACAGGTTCCTGTCTCTAAACCCATCTCCTTTTGTTGAGGCCCTCTGAGAGATACCCACCCTTCCTCCTTAGTTTCTCTGCCTCTATTCACTTATTGGACTGAGATTTCTCAGAGAAACACCATGCTAGAATTTCTTTCTGTCCAACGGGGGAAATAAATTCTATGATTTGACAGCAACAACAAAAATAGCCAACAAGGTGAAGCAAATGAACTTTTAATGCCATTAAGGTGTTCCATCTGTAATGACACTAGAGCTAGTTGTAAGGACACTCACCATCTATCCCCTTTTCACAGGAGGACAGCACCCATCTGTTGAAACTTTCAGCATGAAAGGGACACCAGGTCTCCCAAGGAAAAAGTGCAGTTTGTTCAAACTCAACTTGGTTATTTATGGCATCTAATCTCAGAACAAGGGCTACACCTAGATCCAAGTAGGCTTCAGAGCGTCCTGAACTTCCCCAAACCCCAAACTAAGTGCCAATTACAAGGCCTCTCAACCCAACCAAGGTGGGTTGGTGGTCTAGTATCA
>NW_026574758.1:0-6873 GCF_905146905.1 Nyctereutes procyonoides | reverse complement strand
TTCTTATCTTTCTACATCCTTTTTTTTTCTAAGATGGGTTTGATCACCTTATTTTTTTTTAATTTTATAAATTAATTTTTATTGGTGTTCAATTTACCAACATACAGAATAACACCCAGTGCTCATCCCGTTAAGTGTACCCCTCAGTGCCCGTCACCCATTCACCCCCACCCCCCGCCCTCCTCCCCCTCCACCACCCCTAGTTCATTTCCCAGAGTTAGAAGTCTTTGTTCTGTCTCCCTTTCTGATATTTCTCACACATTTCTTCTCCCTTCCCTTATATTCCCTTTCACTATTATTCATATTCCCCAAATGAATGAGAACATACACTGTTTGTCCTTCTCCGGTTACTGTGGCCAAGTTCAAAAAGGGTGTTGCCTGAGTTCTCCTCTGGGATTTTGATGGAATCTTGTCTCACATTTAGATCTTTCATCTATTTTGAGTTTATCTTTGTGTATGGTGCAAGAGAGTGGTCCAGTTTCATTCTTCTGCATGTGGATGTCCAATTTTCCCAGCACCATTTATTGAAGAGAGTGTCTTTCTTCCAGTGGATCGTCTTTCCTCCTTTATCGTATATTAGTTGAGCATAAAGTTCAGGGTCCACTTCTGGGTTCTCTGTTCTGTTCCATTGATCTATATGTCTGTTTTTGTGCCAGTACCACACTGTCTTGATGAACACAGCTTTGTAGTACAACCTGAAATCTGGCATTGTGATGCCCCCAGATATGGTTTTCTTTTTTTAAAATTCCCCTGGCTGTTTGGGGTCTTTTCTGATTCCACACAAATCTTAAAATAATTTGTTCTAAGTCTCTGAAGAAAGCCCATGGTATTTTGATAGGGATTGCATTATACGTGTAAATTGCCCTGGGTAACATTGACATTTTCACAATATTAATTCTGCCAATCCATGAGCATGGAATATTTTTCCATCTCTTTGTGTCTTCCTCAATTTCTTTCAGAAGTGTTCTATAGTTTTTAGGGTATATTTTGAGAACCATTTGAATGGTAGATGGTTCTCCAACCTTTTATTTTCAGGTTGTAGGTGTCCTTCTGTCTAAAATGAGTCTCTTGTAGACAGCAAATAGATGGGTCCTGCTTTTTTATCCAGTCTGAAACCCTGCGCCTTTTGATGGGGTCATTAAGCCCATTCACGTTCAGAGTTACTATTGGATGGGAGATCTTTCTACATCCTTAAATATAAAATTGCACAGTAGATTATTTAGGTTTTTTCCAGTACAGAATTATGCTAATGAGAATATTGTTTCTTCCTTTCTACTTACTATGTTTTTTCTTTCTGTTTCACATCTTTGTGTATTTGTTGGAACATTTACAATAATGTTAAATAATATAAACAAATTCAATAAGTTAATCTCATTCCTGAAACCTTTAGAATTTGATCACCAAAAATGGTTTTGGTCTAATTTTAAGATACATTAATTGTGAATTCTTCATTTCTTAAAATATATACGAAGAAGAAGTATTGAATATCATCACATGTCTTTCTGGAGTCTATCGAGATTATAAAAGTGTTCTCTTATTTGAACACATTGCTGTTAAAAAGATTTCTTATGATTTGTATTCCTGAATTAAAATGGGTTTGGTCATGGTAGATGTACTATTGAATTCAATTTGCTTGTGTCTTACTTAGAAATATTCATACCTATATTCATAAGGGAATTTTCTTTAAGGTTAGTTTTATGGGTCAAATATATAATATAAATAAATTCAAATTTAGCATTATACCAGAATTTTTTTTTTGATTTGCATCTTTCTTTTTTTATTTTTATTTTTTTAGTTTTGATTTTTTTTTATTATAAATTAATTTTTATTGGTGTTCAATTTACCAACATACAGAATAACACCCAGTGCTCATCCCGTCAAGTGTACCCCTCAGTGCCCGTCACCCATTCACCCCCACCCCCCACCCTCCTCCCCCTCCACCACCCCCAGTTCATTTCCCAGAGTTAGGAGTCTCTATGTTCTGTCTCCCTTTCTGATATTTCTCACACATTTCTTCTCCCTTCCCTTATATTCCCTTTTGCTATTATTCATATTCCCCAAATGAATGAGAACATACACTGTTTGTCCTTCTCCGGTTACTGTGGCCAAGTTAAAAAAGGGTGTTGCCTGAGTTCTTCTCTGGGATTTTGATGGAATCTTGTCTCACATTTAGATCTTTCATCTATTTTGAGTTTATCTTTGTGTATGGTGCAAGAGAGTGGTCCAGTTTCATTCTTCTGCATGTGGATGTCCAATTTTCCCAGCACCATTTATTGAAGAGACTGTCTTTCTTCTAGTGGATCGTCTTTCCTCCTTTATCGTATATTAGTTGAGCATAAAGTTCAGGGTCCACTTCTGGGTTCTCTGTTCTGTTCCATTGATCTATGTGTCTGTTTTTGTGCCAGTACCACACTGTCTTGATGAACACAGCTTTGTAGTACAACCTGAAATCTGGCATTGTGATGCCCCCAGATATGGTTTTCTTTTTTTAAAATTCCCCTGGCTGTTTGGGGTCTTTTCTGATTCCACACAAATCTTAAAATAATTTGTTCTAAGTCTCTGAAGAAAGTCCATGGTATTTTGATAGGGATTGCATTATACGTGTAAATTGCCCTGGGTAGCATTGACATTTTCACAATATTAATTCTGCCAATCCATGAGCATGGAATATTTTTCCAACTCTTTGTGTCTTCCTCAATTTCTTTCAGAAGTGTTCTGTAGTTTTTAGGGTATATTTTGAGAACCATTTGAATGGTAAATGGTTCTCCAACCTTTTATTTTCAGGTTGTAGGTGTCCTTCTGTCTAAAATGAGTCTCTTGTAGACAGCAAATAGATGGGTCCTGTTTTTTTATCCAGTCTGAAACTCTGCGCCTTTTGATGGGGTCATTAAGCCCATTCACGTTCAGAGTTACTTGAACTTCTTCTTAAAGGGGAGTTTTAAGAGTCCCCCTTAAAATTTCTTGCAGAGCTGGTTTGGAGGTCACATATTCTTTCAGTTCCTGCCTGTCTTGGAAGCTCTTTATCTCTCCTTCCATTTTGAATGAGAGCCTTGCTGGATAAAGTATTCTTGGTTGCATGTTCTTCTCATTTAGGACCCTGAATATATCCTGCCAGCCCTTTCTGGCCTGCCAGGTCTCTGTGGAGAGGTCTGCTGTTACCCTAATATTCCTCCCCATGAAAGTCAGGGACTTCTTGTCTCTTGCTGCTTTAAGGATCTTCTCTTTATCTTTGGAATTTGCAAGCTTCACTATTAGATGTCGAGGTGTTGAACGGTTTTTATTGATTTTCGGGGGGGATCTCTCTATTTCCTGGATCCGAATGCCTGTTTCCCTTCCCAGATTGGGAAAGTTTTCAGCTAGGATTTGTTCAAATACATATTCTGGCCCTCTGTCCCTTTCGGCGCCCTCGGGAACCCCAATTAAACGTAGGTTTTTCTTCCTTAGAGTGTCATTTATTTGCCTTAATCTGTCTTCATGGTTCTTTAATTGTTTATCTCTTTTTTCCTCAGTTTCCCTCTTTGCCATTAACTTGTCTTCTATGTCACTCACTCGTTCTTCCACCTCGTTAACCCTCGTCGTTAGGACTTCTAGTTTGGATTGCATCTCATTCAATTGATTTTTAATTTCTGCCTGATTGGATCTAAATTCTGCAGTCATGAAGTCTCGTGAGGCCTTAATGCTTTTTTCTAGAGCCACCAGTAGCTGTAGAATAGTGCTTCTGAATTGGCTTTCTGACATTGAAGTGTAATCCAGATTTTGTAACTCTGTGGGAGAGAGGGCTGTTTCTGATTCTTTCTTTTGAAGTGAGGTTTTCCTTCTAGTCATTTTGCTCAGTGCAGAGTGGCCAAAAACAAGTTGTATTGGAACACGGGGGAGTATCACTGGTCCCTCTAGCTGGTCTTCTGGGGGAGGGGCCTGTTGCGCTGATTCTCAGGTGTTAGCACTTGGGGGAGCTGCTCTGCCCCTGCCTGCTGCAGGGCTCAGCGGGGGTTGTTTACCCCGTGAGGTCTCAGGAGGAACAGTCGCAGTTGCTATGGCAACTCTGGAAGCCTGGATTCAGCCTCCGCAGGAACTACGGGGCTCGGGGCTCGGGGCTCTCGGCTCTCCGTCCGCAGGGCCTGGAGGCTCCGGGGCGGGGCCGCTGATCTGCTCAGCTCGGGGCAGGAGCGTCCTTGCTGTCCTGGGCCCTCCCGGCCTCTGCCTGTCCCGGGGGGAGGCCGGATCCTGGGCTGTGTCCCGGCGCCCTGTGCTCCGGGGCCTGTGTTGTTGGATTTGCGCTCCCGCCCCGCAGCTCCCTCCCTGGAGCCGCTCCCGAGCCCCTCCGAGCTGCTCCGGTGCGTGCTGCAGCCCTTAGGGAGCTCGGAGCACTCTCCTGCGCTCGCAGGTGTCTGTTAGTGTCCCAGGGAGCCTGAGGGCATCCCCGCTCTCCTGGGTCCTGCTCCAACTCCCTGCGAGCCCCTTTCCGCCCGCCCGGGAAGGTTGGTGCAGCTCCTGCTCCTCCGGGACGGGGCTCTCCTGTCCTGGGGACACTCGCCCCGGCCTCAGCCCGGCTCCTCGCGGGGCCCCTCCCCCTCGGAGGCCTTTTGTTTCTTTATTTCTTTTTCCCCCGTCTTCCTACCTTGATAGAAGCGCGGACTTTTCTCACTGTAGCATTCCAGCTGGTCTCTCTTTACATCTCAGGCCGAATTCGTAAATTTTCAGGATGGTTTGAAGGTTATCTAGGTAATTTGGTGGGGACAGGTGATTTGGGGACCCTGCTCTTCCGCCATCTTGCCCCCCTCTCGCATTATACCAGAATTTAAGTGAATATAGAGTAGCAGGACATTTTCAGACTTTCTGTGCCATTCTCCAGGAGGCACCTGACCATGCTCTTCTTAAGGCAGTATAGTTTTGAAAAGCCACACACTTGCATAATGTCTTTGCTGTTGTTACTTTGTTCTTTGAGTTGCACCAAACTGATTGCTTTAGAAAGTTATTTCCCAAACTCTTCCCACAGGTAACATTTAGGTAAATAAAGCTCTTCAAAGTTAGGATCAGGGACTCGATGCTGTTGGTACACATTCTGCAACATCCAAGAGCCAGGTCAGAGACTGAAGAAATATAACATCAAAAACTTCTCCTCCCACCACTCCTTTGCTTAATGTCCATTCTGATTAGAAAGGAATGGAGAAGGAACCAGGAAAGAGGTAATATTGCTGCTAATAAAGTCTTAGGGAAAGGCGTTCTATTACAGTGGTTCTGAGGAGGGAGTTACATCAAGCCGTCAATAAACTCTCTTAAGATCCTTCCATCCAAAGTCACTTTTTCCTATCTTCTTTCTTTAATGGTGTATATATCAAGTAATTGTTCCTTGAGAACTTGAACGGAGTTACTGGTAAAACTTCCTTTTTGAGACATTTTGTAATTTTTTTTCACAATTTCTCTTTCTAGTATGGCTTTTTTTTTTTCATGTTTTCCACTTCTACTTGAACTAGATTTTGTCAGTGTGTTCCCAGAAAGGAGTACATCTCATTCATACTTTAAAATTTATCATCACAGAATTATACATACATAATTTAAAACTCTTCTCTGTTGTGGCTTGTAGAGGTCCTTTGACAATTAGTCATTAATTTGGTAAACTATTTCAGGTGGATTCCCCTGAGCTGTAGTTCACTCTAAAGGTTTTGCTGAGATTTTTCCCATTAGTTTCTAATTCCAACCGTAGAATTAAATTTCTTTTTATAAGCTTTCTTGTACTGTATACGGTAGTTGTAACTTTGACACCCTTATCATGTCACTTGGATTTCTGCATCTGGGTGCTCTGTGGGCACAGTATCTTTTCTTCACTCAGAGTTCTAAATTTGCCCTTGGCAGTGAGGGGTCTCTGTTTTATGACATGATGATCTACGAGCTATGTCTCTCCTTTGTCTGTTGTTGGAAACAAACCTGAGATGACTGGGAGTATTTCTCTAGTGAATGAATAGTCTGCTTAACATTCTACAGTTTCAAGCATGACAGTATGAGAGACTCATAAATACCCTGGTTGTCCTGCCTCATCACTGACTTTCAGGAAATCATACTTAACGTTCATATCTTTACTTTGGAATGAAAACTTGGAGGTCTTCTGAGAAGCCTGAAAACAATTTCCTTGAAAGATGGGGGAATTCTTTGTATTAGCCAGGTATGGAAGTAAAGTCTATCTGGTTGTTTTCTACTCTTTCGGCTTTCTTTTGACCTTCATTGGATTTTGGATATGAGATTTAATTCCCTTGGTCTCCTCACAGCATATGGTAAATGATTAGGCATCAGTGAGTCCCACCAATTGTGGAAAATGACAGGACAAACATCATCCGAAGATGCGAATATTTTTTTAAGTATAATGATTGATTTACCATAAGCCACCTACATCTCTCTGTTTTCCCTTTCACCAGAAGCATGGATCTGCCAAGCAGCTCATTTCTCTGTTTGGGCATGGAATAGAATTTTTCTTCCAACTGGTGATTAAAAACCTACTCATGGCTTTCACTTGAATCCTTCTGTGGTATAGAAGCATAGTCAACTGATCTTTCTGTTTAAGGCTGATCTATTTTAAAGTAAACCTAATAAATAAATAAAAATTTTAAAAAAAGGGATCCCTGAGTGGCGCAGCGGTTTGGCGCCTGCCTTTGGCCCAGGGCGCGATCCTGGAGACCCGGGATCAAATCCCACGTCAGGCTCCCGGTGCATGGAGCCTGCTTCTCCCTCTGCCTATGTCTCTGCCTCTCTCTCTCATTCTGTGTGACTATCATAAATAAATAAATAAATAAAAATTTTACGGGATGAGCACTGGGTGTTATTCTGTATGTTGGTAAATTGAACACCAATAAAAATTAATTTATAAAAAAAAATAAAAAA
>NW_026574757.1:0-6740 GCF_905146905.1 Nyctereutes procyonoides | reverse complement strand
TTTTTTTTTTTTTTTCGGTTTTTATTCTTAATGTATTTACAGAACTGGGGTTCAGGCTTCCAATAGAATGAGAGAAAGGGATAGAGGTCTAGAGAGAAAGGGGATGAGAAAAATAGCTCAAAATGAGCCACGGGACAAAAAAAAAAATGAGCCACGGGACATTCCATTTAAAAAGAAATGTGTTTGTGGGCAGCCATAAAATGACCATAATGGTTGTATAAACAGGCAACAGTCATAAGAGAGGATTCAAGTAACTTTCCATTCCTTGGCAATGTTTTAAATTTGGCTTATCTGACGCTAACAAGCGAGGGAGAAAGCCAGCCCACAACTCTAAAACCAAATTAAAACTGCTCTTGAGGCATCTGAAGATTTTGATCTTAGAGAGTAGTTGGTTTCTGTTTCAGTTCATGCAAGTCAGCAGGCAGGGTGAGAACAGCGCTGACCTGCAGCAAAGCGTCCGCCTTCCCAGCAGCGGGCCTCCGCTTCCCTAGTGCGGTTCAGAAAGCAACTCTACAAACCTTCAGCATCTAAAGTGAACGGTGGAGAAAAAAAAAACACAAAACAACTGAACAGTGTCGTACAATTTAAACGTGTAGGAAACTCCCCCCGTATGCGTCCGGCAGGTGTCCACGGATGCCGTGGCTCACAGCCGTGACTCACGGCGAAGGCTGGCGTGATGCTGCACCCCAGGAGAGCCATTTACAGGACACGGGCGCATGTCGCTTTCCTTAACTATCATCTGATTGGTCTTGATGTTTTGGGGCTCTGCCGTTTATTCAATATTAAATTACAGGTTTTTAAAACCAGACCATTGTGCCTGGCCATCCAGCAGCTTCCTATTACTCACCTGCCGCAGCTTGGGAAAGTCATCTGAGGAATGTAATGAGATCACCGGGGCAACCCCTTTCCAAGGCTAATTATTCCAGCACACTCTGTATTGCATTGTTATTTTTAACTCACTAACATTAGCTTTTTTCCTTCCTAAGGAGACTTGAGTCCACTCGATTTCTCTGTCAAAAAATGCAGATTGCAGTTCTATTTTTTCCTTGTTTCCTGGGAAACTATAACCCTCGTGTCCAGCTTCATTTTCCCGTCTCTCCTTTTTGATGTTCTCACAGAGCAGGGATTAAAACTGGTCACTACAAGGTGACATCGTAAAGCAGGTTGGACGCGTTTTCAAGTGGCCCGACCTTTGGCGGTGGTGGAGGTTGGGAAGAGCAGTTTCCAGCCACAGGGATGGAACTCATCTTCGTGTTTTGCCCCGACCCCTCTCAACCTGTTGATCCAGCGGCCAGGTGATCCTGGGAAGACCCCCAGGGGTCAGATCAGCTCTCTACCCCCAACTGAACCCCATCTACTCGCCCCCTCTATCCCAGTGCTCACAACTTTTCCCTCACTCATACCATTGGCTCCAGGGACTTTCTTACTATCCCGTCACACACACCAGCTGCACTGCTGCCTCTGGATGCCTGCTGTCCTTGCTATTTTCCTAGGATGTGCTCTCCCCAGATACCTTATCATTGACTCTCTCATGTCCTTAAAAGCCTGTACCTGGTGAGACCATCCTCGACCATCCTATTTGCAATCCCAAGCTCCTTCCCATCCCCGCCTGGGATTCCCTCTTCCCCGCTCCTTCTCCACGGCATGCATCACCCTCTATCTTACTGTGTGCATTGCTGTTTTATTTTTCCATGTCTTGTTTTTCCCTAGTAGCACCTGAACTCCAAAATGGCAAGACACATTGTGCGTTTTGTTTACTGCTGTATCCCCACTACTCAGAAGAATGGCTCGAAAAAGTAAGTATGTTCCTCATTTGTGCCTCATTTGGGGAAACCTATCCATATTGTATCACGCGGACCCTTAAAACTGCCTCGGGGTGCCCTTACCCAATGGTGTGCTCGTGGAATCCTTTCACAAATAGAAACCGTAAATGCTCATGACGACCCCAGAAAAGAACCACAGAAAAATGCAATGGGTTTTTAATGTATGTTTCCATTTTTGAACACTTGAAAAATAGGTCATTCATGGTCTTTCTTGTATAATTAAGAACTCCATTGACACCATTAGCAAGTTATTAGCAGTGACTTGGAACTAAGTATGTGTGTCATAATCCTTCCCCAAATAAAGAAAATAACTTTAATAGCTTTGAAAGATGTTCAATGGAATTGGTTCGGCTTGGTTTTATTTTTTGCAGAAGTGATTTCTCTGCATCGGGGGCAAGTTTTTGACTTGTTAAATATTTACTAAGCAGCTTCTATATTGCAAGTGACAATGCATTCCAATGATGCGCCATGTTGTAGTTATTTCATTTATGAATTTCTCTTAGTAGACTTGAGTTGGGGTACTTGGTGTGTGCTGAACCAGGCTATTGGTACAATGGTTCTGTTGCCCTTCGCAGAATCCCCAGGAGGTCACACCCTTTGAGAGACACACAGGTCAGTCTCCTGGGAGTGGCCGGCTCTTTGGTAAGGCCCAATCTTCGTCTCAAAGGTCTGTCTCACTTTCACCAAGTTCCCAAAGCAACCAACAGCCAGGATTCCCGAGCAGCCTCTGTCCTAGCTAGACTCAGTTTTTGTGGGGAATTAGCACATGGAGAACAGTAGGCCGGCAATACTCCTCTGTACAACACTACTTTTTTTTTAAAAGATTTATTTATTTATTTATGATAGGCACAGAGAGAGAGAGAGAGAGAGAGAGAGAGAGAGAGAGAGAGAGGCAGAGGGAGAAGCAGGCTCCATGCCGAGAGCCCGATGTGGGATTCGATCCCGGGACTCCAGGATCGCACCCTGGGCCAAAGGCAGGCGCTAAACCGCTGCGCCACCCAGGGATCCCCAACAATACGCTTTTGTAGCAGTTTACTCACTGCTCTTTCAGGGACTAGTGGGCTCTGATTGCGGTTTGTATGTATATATCTGCTGTATGTATATATCACGATTTGTTTATCCCTTCATCTGTTGATGGACATTTTTTTTAACCTTTGGCTAATGTGACTAGTGCTGGTGTGAACATGAAGGTACAAGTGCACATCTGAGTATCTTTTAAAAATTCTTTTGGGTATAATCCTAGGTATGGAATTGCTGGCTTATATATTATTTCTTTATTCCTTCTTTCTTTTTTTTGGGGGGGGGGTCATATATTATTTCTATGTTTAACTTTGTGACCTGGCGTCTCTTGTTTCTCATTCTTCCATGTTGGTTCCTCATCACAAAGCCCTGCTTAGAGCGTGGGGAAGCTGGAAAGCTGGAAAGCTGGAAATGGGCCAAGGAGTAGGGTCAGGGTCAAGGAAAGGCTGGGACCATGTCCACCTTAATTACTGTTTATTTCATCTGTCACATTTATTATGTGGTATTATTCTCAAGTTTTAGGAGAATGGACTAAAAGTTTGCCCCTTAAAATGGAATCGTAGAACATTCAAGATGGAAGATTCTGTAGAGATTTTACAATTTGGTGAATCTTCAAGCTTTCCCCGACTGACTTCTCTCAGGCCTCATGAGGAAGGCCTTGAGGTCCTCCCATATCCCATCCACCCCTTAATCATATTGGCTCTAATTTTTACCTGTTTTACATTTTGGATTTAAGGGTGAGATTTCCCATGAAGAGCAGAGGAATGATTTTTTAAAACTTAAATTGTTTTTGCGTCCGGTATTTCCTTGTACCCTTGGGTCCTTGACCCATTCAGTGAGCATGGCTTTCTGTGTCCATTGCCTTAGGAGAAAGACGACTCAGAGAAGTCGGAGGGACAAAATGGGAAGGCATTCTTGGGCTGTAAATTTTAAAAATCTGGGTTTCCGAAAAGGCAGATTTCTGTGTGTAGGATAGGGTTTTGGGAAGCGAAGAAAGGCAAAGATTCCTGCCTTGGGAAAGACTCTCAGAGATGGGAGCGAGGAAAAGGTAGCAGGGGAATGAAGAGGAAGGGAGGTCATTGGGCCTGGGTGAGTCCTAAGCCATCGATGAATGGCTCACCTATGCTGGATGTCAAAGGAAGCCAAGTCTCCAATGGTGAGAGCACTATGTCCCCTTCAAGGAGGAGTCTGGAAATGGATTTCTTGATGTCTGGTGAGGACTTCCTCTTAGACAACTATCTGCATATCATCTAATGAATAGCGTGAGGACCTCCATCTGTGTCCCAATACTGTCTCATTCCTGTGGCACCTATAGCTAGTGGCCTAGTCAATTTCCATTCACCCCTTTCCTTTTGCTTTTATATATCCAGCTTGGTTCAGGGTCGTGATGTGTTTATCAAAAAAAAAATTCCTAGTCTTCCTTCAAGGTCACGTGGACAGTTTCTTAGTCAATGAGATATGAATGAAAGGCTTCCATGTTCCACTGGATGAGGCTTCCAGGAAAGCCATTGCTTTACTAATAAAAACAGAGAAAATCAGCTAGCATGAACCCTTTGCCCTCTCCTTTCTTCCACGTTTCTGCCTAAAATGGAGACATGTTGCCTGCAAATGAACAGATACTCTGTGACCATTTGCTAAGGACGGCGGGTCAGGGATGTAGAAGGAGCCCAGTCCTTGGCCACGCTAAGGCCCAGTCCTTGGCCGACTTGCCTGGTCCTCAATTTCCTTGTTAAATGAAAGAAATAAAGCCCTCACTTAATCCACTATTTACCTTCTGAAACATGTAAATGAGCATATTTGGGACAGGTCCCATGACTCTTAGTCCATGTGCACAACTTGAATAGGAACATGTGTCCCACATGCATGACTCGCATTCTGACTACTGATGAGGGGACATATTTCTGGAGACCTGCAGAGGTGGTGCAGTGAGGAAGGAAGAACCTTCAGCGCTTGGGGGAAATCAAATGGGACCCACCTGCCATCTTTCTAGAGCCAGGATATTGATAGGATATTCTCTTTCCATTACAGAAGAATGGGTTCGCTTAAAAGTAAAATCCCCTGCTGCGATCCACGCTCTCTCCCTTTACAAAGAAAGGGGATGAAACTGAGGGACAGGAAGCGACCTGCCCCGGGTCCTGCAGGTAGTAGGCGGCTAACGTGGATCGAGAGGTAGGTCTCTCCCATTCTCCATGCTTTCTCCACCACTAGAGTGGTTCCAGTGCTCAATTCCTTCATATTTTGTTTTGTTTTCTACTAAGGCGATTAGCTGAGTATCTGGTGTGCAAAATTAGGGAAATTTGAGGGCTTCTAAATGAAAGTAAACAAGGATTAAACAAATCAGATGATTTAAAAGACATCCAGATGGTAATTAAAAGGATTAATCCTGGTGTCTCTAAATGACAAACAGTTCTCTTAATCTTAATTATTAATTGCTAAATTAAATGTTACAGCCTCATATATTCTCATATTGTTCTGATTTATTCATCATCAGTGTACTTGAGAGAAGTGGGAAACATTAATTAACCATATATATAAATTTCTGTATTCCTGAGCAGATGCAAGAACAGGACAGGTTTCACTACTGCAGGGGATTATAGTTGACATAGAACTCCAGGATGAGGCAACAGCAGTCCCAAGTGGCTGGAAGAAATGGTCACCCAATCTGGAAATATGGGGCTGAAGACACAGTGCTTTTCCACGGAGCAGCTCACAGAGAATTGGTCGGGAAAGCAACCGCGATAGCTTTGAGACTGGCCCCTGGTAGTCCGCAAAATCTGAGTGCTCTGTAGGGAGCTCATGGCCGCAGTTCCTCCAGATTTTGGTGGAGCACCCTCTGGTGGCTCCAGGTTTTTTTTTCTTTCTTTCTTTCTCTTCTTTGATTTCTCTCTCTCTCTCTTATAAATTTTGTTTATTTATTTACCCATGAGAGACACAGAGAGAAGCAGAGACACAGGCAGAGGGAGAAACAGGCTCCAGGCAGGGAGCCCGATGCGGGACTCGATCCCAAGACCCCGGGATCACGACCCGAGCCAAAGGCAGAGGCTCAACCATTGAGCCACCCAGGCATCCCCCAGCAGGTTTTCTGCAGGAGTATAGACCCATACTCCGTGAGCGGAGTTATTTTGGAGGGACTGTTTCTGTGGTGTTGCACCTCTTTTAGGAAAGCATTCTACCGCTTCACATATTTTACAAGTTGTAACTTGCGTTGCCTTTGACGCTGTTTAAACTCTTCGCTTGGCTTTTCTTCAGTTGAAGCAGGTAGTGATGCTTCATCTCCCACCTGAAATACACACTTTCAAACCCTGCGTTTAAGGACTAATATTTAGTGGACTTGTTAGAAGGGAGGAGATGACTTCTCCTAATTTCATTCAGTGTAAAAGGGAAATTCACTACACACCAAGGTGTGGTTTTTTTTGGATTAATCTAACTTTGAAATCATTTTTTAATGTATGTGACAGACTTAAAAACTGTAAAACCCTGCACATATCTAAGTATTACCTGCATCTCTGTCATCTGTCTCAAGGGAACAGGGAACAGTCACCAAGCTCAGTTATAAAGGCAGAGAATCCTCAGCCAGAAGGTTGGAAGATCATTCTTTTATTCCTCCATTAAACATCTATTAAGCACCTGCAGTCAGCAAATACGAAGTTCTTAAAGAGTAGATAGTCTGGTGGGGGAGAGAGAAACATAAACAAATAGTTATAGTGTGTGAGCACTTTATAAGCCTAAAATTCGGGCAGCCTGGGGGGCTCAGGGGTTGAGCACCTGCCTTCAGCCCAGGGTGTGACCTCGGGGTCTCGGGATCGAGTCCTACATCGGGCTCCCTGCAAGGAGCCTGCTTCTCCCTCTGCCTGTGTCTCTGCCTCTCTCTCTCTCTGCCTCTCTCTCTCTGACTAT
>NW_026574756.1:0-6693 GCF_905146905.1 Nyctereutes procyonoides | reverse complement strand
CAGAGGAGGGGCAAGATGGCGGAAGAGCAGGGTCCCCAAATCGCCTGTCCCCACCAAATTACCTAGATAACCTTCAAACCATCCTGAAAATCTACGAATTCGGCCTGAGATGTAAAGAGAGACCAGCTGGAACGCTACAGTGAGAAGAGTCCGCGCTTCTATCCAGGTAGGAAGACGGGGAAAGAGAAATAAAGGAACAAAAGGACTCCGAGGGGGAGGGGCCCCGCGAGGAGCCGGGCTGAGGCCGGGGCGAGTGTCCCCAGGACAGGAGAGCCCCGTCCCGGAGGAGCAGGAGCTGCACCAACCTTCCCGGGCGGGCGGAAAGGGGCTCGCAGGGAGTTGGAGCAGGACCCAGGAGGGCGGGGATGCCCTCGGGCTCCCGGGGACACTAACAGACACCTGCGAGCGCAGGGAAGTGCTCCGAGCTCCCTAAGGGCTGCAGCGCGCACGGCGGGACCCGGAGCAGCTCGGAGGGGCTCGGGCGGCGGCTCCGCGGAGGGGGCTGCGGGGCGGGAGCGCGAATCCACCAGCGCAGGCCCCGGAGCACAGGGCGCCGGGACACAGCCCAGGATCCGGCCTCCCCCGGGACAGGCAGAGGCCGGGAGGGCCCAGGACAGCAAGGACGCTCCTGCCCCGAGCTGAGCAGATCAGCGGCCCCGCCCCCGAGCCTCCAGGCCCTGCGGACGGAGAACCGAGAGCCCCGAGCCCGTAGTTCCTGTGGAGGCTGAATCCAGGCTTCCAGAGTTGCCATAGCAACTGCGGCTGTTCCTCCTGAGACCTCACGGGGTAAACAACCCCCGCTGAGCCCTGCAGCAGGCAGGGGCAGAGCAGCTCCCCCAAGTGCTAACACCTGAGAATCAGCACAGCAGGCCCCTCCCCCAGAAGACCAGCTGGACGGACCAGTGATACTCCCCCGTGTTCCAATACAACTTGTTTCTGGCCACTCTGCACTGAGCAAAATGACTAGAAGGAAAACCTCAACTCAAAAGAAAGAATCAGAAACAGCCCTCTCTCCCACAGAGCTACAAAATCTGGATTACAATTCAATGTCAGAAAGCCAATTCAGAAGCACCATTATACAGCTACTGGTGGCTCTAGAAAAAAGCATTAAGGACTCACGAGACTTCATGACTGCAGAATTTAGATCCAATCAGGCAGAAATTAAAAATCAATTGAATGAGATGCAATCCAAACTAGAAGTCCTAACGACGAGGGTTAACAAGGTGGAAGAACGAGTGAGTGACATAGAAGACAAGTTAATGGCAAAGAGGGAAACTGAGGAAAAAAGAGACAATCAATTAAGGGACCATGAAGACAGATTAAGGCAAATAAATGACACTCTAAGGAAGAAAAACCTACGTTTAATTGGGGTTCCCGAGGGCGCCGAAAGGGACAGAGGGCCAGAATATGTATTTGAACAAATCCTAGCTGAAAACTTTCCCAATCTGGGAAGGGAAACAGGCATTCAGATCCAGGAAATAGAGAGATCCCCCCCTAAAATCAATAAAAACCGTTCAACACCTCGACATTTAATAGTGAAGCTTGCAAATTCCAAAGATAAAGAGAAGATCCTTAAAGCAGCAAGAGACAAGAAGTCCCTGACTTTCATGGGGAGGAATATTAGGGTAACAGCAGACCTCTCCACAGAGACCTGGCAGGCCAGAAAGGGCTGGCAGGATATATTCAGGGTCCTAAATGAGAAGAACATGCAACCAAGAATACTCTATCCAGCAAGGCTCTCATTCAAAATGGAAGGAGAGATAAAGAGCTTCCAAGACAGGCAGGAACTGAAAGAATATGTGACCTCCAAACCAGCTCTGCAAGAAATCTTAAGGGGGACTCTTAAAATTTCCCTTTAAGAAGAAGTCCAGTGGAACTATCCACAAAAACAAGGACTGAATAGATATCATGATGACACTAAACTCATATCTGTCAATAGTAACTCTGAACGTGAATGGGCTTAATGACCCCATCAAAAGGCGCAGGGTTTCAGACTGGATAAAAAAGCAGGACCCATCTATTTGCTGTCTACAAGAGACTCATTTTAGACAGAAGGACACCTACAACCTGAAAATAAAAGGTTGGAGAACCATTTACCATTCAAATGGTTCTCAAAAATACCCTAAAAACTATAGAACACTTCTGAAAGAAATTGAGGAAGACACAAAGAGATGGAAAAATATTCCATGCTCATGGATTGGCAGAATTAATATTGTGAAAATGTCAATGTTACCCAGGGCAATTTACACGTATAATGCAATCCCTATCAAAATACCATGGACTTTCTTCAGAGACTTAGAACAAATTATTTTAAGATTTGTGTGGAATCAGAAAAGACCCCAAACAGCCAGGGGAATTTTAAAAAAGAAAACCATATCTGGGGGCATCACAATGCCAGATTTCAGGTTGTACTACAAAGCTGTGTTCATCAAGACAGTGTGGTACTGGCACAAAAACAGACATATAGATCAATGGAACAGAACAGAGAACCCAGAAGTGGACCCTGAACTTTATGGTCAACTAATATACGATAAAGGAGGAAAGACGATCCACTGGAAGAAAGACACTCTCTTCAATAAATGGTGCTGGGAAAATTGGACATCCACATGCAGAAGAATGAAACTGGACCACTCTCTTGCACCATACACAAAGATAAACTCAAAATAGATGAAAGATCTAAATGTGAGACAAGATTCCATCAAAATCCCAGAGGAGAACTCAGGCAACACCCTTTTTGAACTTGGCCACAGTAACCGGAGAAGGACAGTGTATGTTCTTATTCATTTGGGGAATATGAATAATAGTGAAAGGGAATATAAGGGAAGGGAGAAGAAATGTGTGAGAAATATCAGAAAGGGAGACAGAACATAAAGACTTCTAACTCTGGGAAATGAACTAGGGGTGGTGGAGGGGGAGGAGGGCGGGGGGTGGGGGTGAATGGGTGACGGGCACTGAGGGGAACACTTGACTGGATGAGCACTGGGTGTTATTCTGTATGTTGGTAAATTGAACACCAATAAAAATTAATTTATAAAATTTAAAAAAAAAAGAATAAAGGCAAAAAAGGGATAATATAAAAATTTGGAAGAGAAAGAGAAGATGTCAGTATTCATTTTTGATGAGGATGGAAACAGACATATTCTGATAGTGTAGATTGGTCCAGTCATGCTGTATAATCATGAGATTTGTGATCCTGAATTTAAAGTAAAACTAGTTAAAAGAGTTGTGCTTTGAGCACAACAAAATTTATCTGCTAAGGCATAAATATGAAGTAGGGAAAGAAGAGAAGTCACTGGGAGAAAGGTAGGGTCTAAAGATGAAAGAAAATGTATTGTTGATTATATCATGACTACATAAGAAGAAGAGATGGAGAAATCAGCCAAAGAAATAAGAAAAAAAAATATTCTGTCATTTGAAAACAAAGGAAGAAGAGAATGCGTGCATTTGGGAAATACTGAAGTTGAGAAAATGGAATTTATTTATATTAGGCATTTTTAAGCTTAGTAAAGCAGGAAATGTATTATTTATCTACAGGTTAAGTAGTGGATCAGTGGAGAAGGCCTGCAAAAAAAATAGCTGTAACAGTTATTAATAACAGCTAAAGTTTTAGCATATTTAACATTTTAATACATTCATAATAAGATATATTAAATTGCCTAACTGAGCCTAGGTGAGGAAAGGCTGAGCTTAGATGAGATGGATCATCTTTTTTTTTTTTCAGGGAAGAAAAGAAGTAAAAGGGTAGGGGAATGAGTCAGTGAAGGAGAATACAGTGAGAAGCAACTGCTTAAAGAGGCATGATGGAAATGAGCAGAAATGGGAAAGGGAGGGGAAGGTGACATGAAACATACACATTAGAGAATCTGATGTGTCAGGTATGGTAACCTCAAAACTCATTGAGTTTTACATTGGAGTTATTAGTGTTCAATAAATATTGCATAGCAGAGGTGATGAAAGTAGGAAGACTCTTTACAAAGGAGAGCTTTACGTCCAAAAGAGCCCCAAGTCACAAGCCCTGAGACAGTCCTTGCTCTCTGCGCTGTGGGTCATTATGCCAGCCATTGTCTATTGACTCTGGTCTCTTGTTTCCTCAAACTACAATGAGGGTGTTAGACTTCTAACATCCCACTCTTCATTGGGTGATGGGCATTATGGAGGGCACTTGGTGGGATGAGCGTTGAGCATTATACTATATGTTGCCAAATTGAATTTAAATAAAATATTGAAAAATAAAATAAAATCCCACTCACTCCACCCCAGTGGAAAACAATTTTAGGAGCTTCTGCTTTGGCAAGTTATTCAGTATGGTTCTTTTGTTTAGTACTCTTGTTTAATATTTGTAAAATGCTACACGTTTCCTGGGCTGCTTTTGCTGCCATTTACCGCAACACTGTTTTCCATCAGCTCCCAGTTCAAAGCCAGGATGGCAGGCACAGATGAAAGATTCCATTGTATTTGAACAGTGATGGCAGTGAGCCAGCCCTTCAGCATGTTTATTCATATTTGCAGAAAGAGTTATATAGCAGCTATGTCTTCAGAGCTCAAGTTGAGATTTATCTGTAAACTATAAAAATGAGCTAAAGCATTCCCTTCTTCTCAACCCTAGACATCAAACATAACAGTAAAATACCACATTGGCACCATATTTGTGAATAAACCAACTGCTAATGATATTAACTCAAGTGTTAGTCTAATGCTCTCAAAGACTTCTATCCATGGGAACCTACCAGTATTTATTAATTGGGAGCCAATAAAGAAAATAACTAAAAATGATACTTTATTTCTCCCCTAATAATACAGGTAGAAGTCATTGTAATTTGTCTTTAGGAATCTATAACACATTCTTTTTTTTAAAAAAATATTTACTTATTTATTTGAGAGAGAGTGTGTGCACATGTGTACATACATGGGGGGAGGGACAGAGGGAGAGAAGCTTCGAGTAGACTCCCCTTGACCAAGGAGCCACTTGTTGGCTTGATCCCATGACCCATGAGATCACCAGAGCCAAAACCAAGAGTTGGACATTTCACCAATTGACCCATCCAGGATGTATCTTATATTCTTTTTTTTTTTTTTTTAAAGATTTTATTTATTCATTCGTGAGAGAGAGAGAGAGAGAGAGAGAGAGAGGCAGAGACACAGGCAGAGGGAGAAGCAGGCTCCATACACCGGGAGCCCGACGTGGGATTTGATCCCGGGTCTCCAGGATCGCGCCCTGGGCCAAAGGCAGGCGCCAAACCGCTGCGCCACCCAGGGATCCCCCTGTATCTTATATTCTTAACCAAAAATGATATCTCCCTGATTTAAGGTAGATAGGACATGTGGACAAGGCAGGTTGGGGGCCCCCCTGTGTAGCAATCCACGGTGTGTTCTACCTGAATGCCATGGGGCAGTGCAATTTGCACAAGGATGCCCCCTCTTTCTTCTGACACCAAGAGCCAGTTCCATTCAGTATAACATCATTCCATAGCTCAAGTAGTCCCTGTTCCTTCTCTTCACGTTGATAGGTCTCAACATTTTCCTAACTACTGCTTCCTCCTGTACTGTCCTGCATGTCACCTCCACATCTATCACTTATCTATCTATCACCTATCTATCTATCTATCTATCTATCTATCTATCTATCATCTATCATCTATCTATCTATCATCTATCTATGTCAATTCTCCACAAATATTTAATAAGATCCTATTCTGTGCCAGAAAAGTTAGGCAAATGCTGTGCAAACAGAGGACCAAAGCAGAAATGTTCTCTGTCAGAAAAGCACATTAACACAATCAACAGAAAATTATATCTTAGTTTTGGTTTAAAGAAAAAACAAAATAAACGGGAATTTTTATATCTAATCCTTTTTCAATTTCTCAAAGTGTTTATCTATCCCATAAGCCAGGAAATATTTTGGTATTTTCATAATTAATCCAAATAAACTGTTTCTCGTTTCATGAAAATGTCATGATAAAAATGAAGGATTCTGTGATTTCTCTGAAGTTAATAAAACAAAGACTGTCCCACAGGAATGATTTCATTTATTAGTTCTGGTTATGCAGTGATTTGTCACTTTCATCTTCAAATTGAAGTATGTCTGTTTTGCTATTTCTAGGAAACAGAAATATGTAACCTTGTATTTATAGTTTCTTTCTTTTTGGTTTTAATTATTTCTAACTTCTGAGAACACTCATTTGCACACACTTGCGTTTCAAAGGTTATCCTCCACGTTCTGCAGCCTATAATAAAAAACTCCCTGTGTAGTTATGGAAGATTTTGAATATTAATTCTGGAATTCACTTCATAATGAGAAACAAAAAACAAAAGGCATTAATTCTGAAATTATACCAGACTATTTTTTGTAACTAAAAATTTCCCTGAGTTTTTATAGTTTCACAAACATACCTTTCAGAATGATCAAAAGAGAATATAAATGTTCTTTTTAAAGCATAAATGAAAACGCCTCTCTCCTAGCTGTTCTGACTATTCAAAATTGAATTACCACAAAATTTCAAACAATTACACAATTAAGCCATCAGCTTCAACCTCCTACCTCCACAGGCCTTTTTGTCTTCAGACAGCTGATACCCTGGGTGACAGACACACCTGGCCACACCATTCTCACTCTGACAGATGTGGGCATATCCATTCCCACCTGTGCAGGGGTCCATCTCTGAAAGTAATTAAGCAGTGATATAATTAAGCATA
>NW_026574755.1:0-6688 GCF_905146905.1 Nyctereutes procyonoides | reverse complement strand
AAAAAAATTGCACTCACACTCGCACTCACACTCGCACTCACACTCACACTCGCACTCACTCACACTCGCACTCACGCTCACACTCGCACTCACACTCGCACTCACACTCGCACTCGAACTCGCACTCGCACTCAAAATCGCACTCGCAAAAAAACAAAAAAAAAAAAAACAAAAAAAAAAACAAAAAAAACAAAAAAAAAATAAAAATAAAAAAAATTGCACTCGCACTCACACTCACACTCGCACTCACACTCGCACTCGCACTCACACTCACACTCGCACTCACACTCGCACTCACACTCGCACTCACACTCGCACTCACACTCACACTCGCACTCACAATCGCACTCACACTCACACTCGCACTCACACTCGCACTCGCACTCACACTCGCACTCACACTCGCACTCGCACTCAAATCGCACTCGCAAAAAAACAAAAAAAAAAACAAAAAAAAAAAAACAAAAAAAACAAAAAAAAAAAAAATAAAAAATAAAAAAAATTGCACTCGCACTCACACCTACACTCGCACTCACGCTCGCACTCGCACTCACCTCACACTCGCACAGGCACTCGCACTCACACTCACACTCGCACTCACACTCGCACTCGAACTCGCACTCGCACTCAAAATCGCACTCGCAAAAAACAAAAAAAAACAAAAAAAAAAACAAAAAACAAAAAAAATAAAAAAATAAAAAAATTGCACTCGCACTCACACTCACACTCGCACTCAACTCACACTCGCACTCACACTCACACTCGCACTCACGCACTCGCACTCACACTCGCACTCACACTCGCACTCACACTCACACTCGCACTCACACTCGCACTCACACTCACACTCGCACTCCAGTCACACTCGCACTCACACTCGCACTCACACTCGACTCACGCACTCGCACTCACACTCGCACTGACACTCAGACTCGCACTCACACTCGACACTCGCACTCACACTCGCACTCGAACTCGCACTCGCACTCAAAATCGCACTCGCAAAAAAACAAAAAAAAACAAAAAAAACAAAAAAAAAACAAAAAAACAAAAAATAAAAAAATAAAAAAATTGCACTCGCACTCACACTACACTCGCACTCACACTCGCACTCGCACTCACACTCACACTCACACTCGCACTCGCACTCACACTCACACTCGCACTCACACTCACACTCGCACTCACACTCACACTCGCACTCACACTCGCACTCACACTCGCACTCACACTCGCACTCACGCACTCGCACTCACACTCACACTCGCACTCGCACTCACTCGCACTCGACACTCGCACTCGCACTCAAAATCGCACTCGCAAAAAACAAAAAAAAAACAAAAAAAAAAAACAAAAAACAAAAAAACAAAAAATAAAAAAATAAAAAAATTGCACTCGCACTCACACCTACACTCGCACTCACACTCGCACTCGCACTCACACTCACACTCGCACAGCACTCGCACTCACACTCGCACTCACACTCGCACTCACACTCGCACTCAAAACACTCGCAAACATCAACAAAAGCACTCGCACTCAAACTCAAACTTGCACTCTTGCTCGCACTCACACTCACACTCGCACTCACACTCACACTCGCACTCACACTCGCACTCGCACTCACACTCGCACTCACACTCACACACGCACTCGCACTCACAATCACGCACTCGCACTCGCACTCACACTCGCACTCACACTCACACTCGCACTCGAACTCGCACTCGCACTCAAAATCGCACTCGCAAAAAAACAAAAAAAACAAAAAAAAACCCAAAAAAACAAAAAAAAAAAAATAAAAAATAAAAAAATTGCACTCGCACTCACACTCGCACTCGAACTCGCACTCGCACTCAAAATCGCACTCGCAAAAAACAAAAAAAAAACAAAAAAAAACAAAAAACAAAAAACAAAAAAATAAAAAAATAAAAAAATTGCACTCGCACTCACACTCGCACTCACACTCGCACTCACACTCACACCTCGCACTCACACTCACACTCGCACTCACACTCGCACTCACACTCGACACTCGCACTCGCACTCAAACTCAAACTTGCACTCTTGCACTCACACTCGCACTCGCACTCACACTCACACTCGCACTCACACTCACACTCGCACTCGCACTCGCACTCAACACTCGCACTCACACTCAGCACTCGCACTCACACTCGCACTCACACTCACACTCGCACTCACACTCGCACTCGCACTCACCTCACACTCGCACAGGCACTCGCACTCACACTCACACTGCACTCGCACTCACACTCGCACTCGAACTCGCACTCGCACTCAAAATCGCACTCGCAAAAAACAAAAAAAAAAAAAACAAAAAACAAAAAAAAAAAAATAAAAATAAAAAAAATTGCACTCGCACTCACACTCGCACTCGCACTCACACCTGCACTCACACTCACACTCGCACTCACGTCACACACACACTCACACTCGCACTCACACTCGCACTCACACTCACACACGCACTCACACTCACTCACACTCACACTCGCACTCGCACTCACACCTCACTCACACTCACACTCGCACTCACGCTCACACACACACTCACACTCGCACTCTCACTCACACTCGCACTCACACTCGATCACACGCACTCGCACTCAAAATCAAACTTGCACTCTTGCTCGCACTCGCACTCACACTCGCACTAACACTCACACTCGCACTCACAACTCGCACTAGAACTCGCACTCGCACTCAAAATCGCACTCACAAAAAAACAAAAAAAAAAACAAAAAAACCCAAAAAACAAAAAACAAAAAAAATAAAAAATAAAAAATTGCACTCGCACTCACACTCGAACTCGAACTCGCACTCGCACTCAAAATCACACTCGCAAAAAAAACAAAAAAAAGAAAAAACAAAAAAAACAAAAAACAAAAAAAAACAAAAAACAAAAAAAATAATAAAATAAAAAAAATTGCACTCGCACTCACACCTACACTCGCACTCACCCTCACACTCGCACAGGCACTCGCACTCACACTCACACTCGCACTCGCACTCACACTCGCACTCGAACTCGCACTCGCACTCAAAATCGCACTCCCAAAAAACAAAAAAAAAACAAAAAAACAAAAAACAAAAAAAACAAAAAAATTAATACAAAATTAAAAAAAATTGCACTCGCACTCACACTCGCACTCGTACTCGCACTCACACCTGCACTCACACTCACACTCGCACTCACACTCACACTCACACTCACACTCGCACTCGCACTCACACTCGCACTCACACTCGATCACACGCACTCGCACTCAAAATCAAACTTGCACTCTTGCTCGCACTCGCACTCACACTCGCACTCACACTCACACTCGCACTCGCACTTGCACTCAAAATCGCACTCGTAAAAAAACAAAAAAAAACGCAAAAAAATAAAAAAATAAAAAAAATTGCACTCGCACTCACACCTACACTCGCACTCACGATCGAACTCGCACTCACCCTCACACTCGCACAGGCACTCGCACTCACACTCACACCTGCACTCACACACACACTCGCACTCACGCTCACACTCGCACTCACACTCGCACTCACACTCGCACTCACACTCGCACTCACACTCGAACTCACGCACTCGCACTCAAACTCAAACTTGCACTCTTGCTGGCACTCGCACTCACACTCGCACTCACACTCGCCCTCGGACTCAAAACCGCACTCGCAAAAAAACAAAAAACACAAAAAAACAAAAAATAAAAAAAACCCAAAAAAACAAAAAAATAAAAAAATAAAAAAAATAAAAAATTGCACTCGCACTCACACTCGCACTCACAATCGCACTCACACTCACACCTGCACTCACACACACACTCGAACTCACGCTCACACTCGCACTCACACTCGCACTCAAACTCGAACTCACGCACTCGCACTCAAACTCACACTTGCACTGTTGCTCGCACTCGCAATCACACTCGAACTCGCACTCACAGTCTCACTCGCATTCACACTCGCACTCGCACTCACCCTCGCACTCTCACTAACCCTCACACACACACAGGCACTCGCACTCACACTCGCACTCGCACTCACACTCGAACTCGATCTCGCACTCGCACTCAAAATCGCACTCGCAAAAAATCAAAAAAAAACAAAAAAAAACAAAAAAACAAAAAAAACCAAAAAAACAAAAAAATAAAAAAATAAAGAAAATTGCACTCTCACTCACACCTACACTCGCACTCACGCTCGCACTCGCACTCACCCTCACACTCGCACAGGCTCTCGCACTCACACTCGCACTCGCACTCGCACTCACACTCGAACTCGATCTCGCACTCGCACTCAAAATCGCACTCGCAAAAAATCAAAAAAAAAAAACAAAAAAACCCAAAAAACAAAAAAACAAAAAAATTAATACAAAATTAAAAAAATTGCACTCGCACTCACACTCGCACTCACACTCACACCTGCACTCACACTCACACTCGCACTCACGCTCACACACACACTCACACTCGCACTCGCACTCACACTCGCACTCACACTCGATCACACGCACTCGCGCTCAAAATCAAACTTGCACTCTTGCTCGCACTCGCACTCACACTCGCACTAACACTCACACACGCACTCACACTCGCACTAGAACTCGCCCTCGCACTCAAAATCGCACTCACAAAAAAACAAAAAAAAATAAAAAATTAAAAAAATTGCACTCGCACTCACACTCGCACTCACACTCACACCTGCACTCACACTCACACTCGCACTCACGCTCACACACACACTCACACTCGCACTCTCACTCACACTCGCACTCGATCACACGCACTCGCACTCAAAATCAGACTTGCACTCTTGCTCGCACTCGCACTCACACTCGCACTAACACTCACACTCGCACTCACAACTCGCACTGGAACTCGCACTCGCACTCAAAATCGCACTCACAAAAAAACAAAAAAAAAAACAAAAAAAACCCAAAAAACAAAAATAAAAAAAAATAAAAAAATAAAAAAATTGCACTCGCACTCACACTCGAACTCGAACTCGCACTCGCACTCAAAATCGCATTCGCAAAAAAAACAAAAAAAAGAAAAAACAAAAAAAACAAAAAAAAACAAAAAACAAAAAAATAATAAAATAAAAAAATTGCACTCTCACTCACACCTACACTCACACTCACCCTCACACTCGCAGAGGCACACGCACTCACACTCACACCTGCACTCGCACTCACACTCACACTCGAACTCGCACTCAAAATCGCACTCCCAAAAAACAAAAAAAAAACAAAAAATAAAAAAACAAAAAAAACAAAAAAATTAATACAAAATTAAAAAAAATTGCACTCGCACTCACACTCGCACTCGTACTCGCACTCACACCTGCACTCACACTCACACTCGCACTCACGCTCACACTCACACTCACACTCGCACTCGCACTCACACTCGCACTCACACTCGATCACACGCACTCGCACTCAAAATCAAACTTGCACTCTTGCTCGCACTCGCACTCACACTCACACTCGCACTCACACTCGCACTCGCACTCGCACTGCACTCAAAATCGCACTCGTAAAAAAAAACAAAAAAAAACGCAAAAAAATAAAAAAATAAAAAAAATTGCACTCGCACTCACACCTACACTCGCACTCACGATCGAACTCGCACTCACCCTCACACTCGCACAGGCACTCGCACTCACACTCACACCTGCACTAACACACACACTCGCACTCACGCTCACACTCGCACTCACACTCGCACTCACACTCGCACTCACACTCGAACTCACGCACTCGCACTCAAACTCAAACTTGCACTCTTGCTCGCACTCGCACTCACACTCGCACTCACACTCGCCCTCGGACTCAAAACCGCACTCGCAAAAAAACAAAAAAAAAAAAAAAACAAAAAAAAAAAAACCAAAAAAACAAAAAAAATAAAAAAATAAAAAAATAAAATAATTGCACTCGCACTCACACTCGCACTCACACTCGCACTCACACTCACACCTGCACTCACACACACACTCGACTCACTCACAGCTCACACTCGCACTCGCACTCACACTCGCACTCAACTCGAACTCACGCACTCGCACTCAAACTCACACTTGCACTGTTGCTCGCACTCGCACTCACACTCGAACTCGCACTCACAGTCTCACTCGCATTCACACTCGCACTCACGCTCGCACTCGCACTCACCCTCACACACACAGGCACTCGCACTCACACTCACACTCGCACTCGCACTCACACTCGAACTCGATCTCGCACTCGCACTCAAAATCGCACTCGCAAAAAAAAAAAAAAAACAAAAAAAACAAAAAAACAAAAAAAACAAAAAAACAAAAAAATAAAAAAATAAAAAAAATTGCACTCGCACTCACCACACTCACACTCGCACTCACGCTCACACTCGCACTCACACTCGCACTCACACTCGCACAGGCACTCGCACTCACACTCACACTCGCACTCGCACTCACACTCGCACTCGAACTCGCACTCGCACTCAAAATCGCACTCGCAAAAAAACAAAAAAAAAAACAAAAAAAAAAAAACAAAAAAACAAAAAAACAAAAAAAATAAAAATAAAAAAATTGCACTCGCACTCACACTCGCACTCACACTCGCACTCACACTCACACTCGCACTCACACTCACACTCGACACTCACACTCGCACTCA
>NW_026574754.1:0-5000 GCF_905146905.1 Nyctereutes procyonoides | reverse complement strand
TCAAACTCACACTTGCCCTCACACTCGAACTCGCACTCACACTCGCACTCGCACTCACACTCGCACTCGCACTCACGCTCGCACTCGCACTCACACTCACACTTGCACAGGCACTCGCACTCACACTCACACTCGCACTCGCACTCACACTCACACTCGCACTCGCACTCACACTCGCACTCGAACTCGCACTCGCACTAAAAATCGCACTCGCAAAAAAAACAAAAAAAAAAACAAAAAAACAAAAAAACAAAAAAAATAAAAAATAAAAAAAATTGCACTCGCACTCACACTCGCACTCGAACTCGCACTCGCACTCAAAATCGCACTCGCAAAAAACAACAATAAAAACAAAAAAACAAAAAAACAAAAAAACAAAAAAAAAATAAAATAAAAAAATTGCACTCGCACTCACACTCACACTCGCACTCACACTCGCACTCGCACTCACACTCACACTCGCACTCGCACTCAAAATCGCACTCGCAAAAAACAAAAAACAAAACAAAAAACAAAAAAAAAATAAAAATAAAAAATTACAAAAATTGCACTCGCACTCACACTCGCACTCACACTCGCACTCGCACTCACACTCACACTCGCACTCGCACTCGCACTCAAACTCCACTCGCACTCACACTCGAACTCACACTCGCACTCAAATCGCACTCGCAAAAAAACAAAAAAAAAAAACAAAAAAACACAAAAAAACAAAAAAAAACAAAAAAATAAAAAAATAAAAAAAATTGCACTCGCACTCACGCTCGCACTCGAACTCACCCTCACACTCGCACAGGCACTCGCACTCACACTCCTCGCACTCGCACTCACACTCGCACTCGAACTCGCACTCAAAATCGCACTCGCAAAAAAACAAAAAAACAAAAACAAAAAACAAAAAACAAAAAAAAAAAAAAATAAAAAAAATTGCACTCGCACTCACACTCGCACTCGCACTCGCACTCACACTGCACTCACACTCACACTCGCACTCACGCTCGCACTCACACTCACAATCGCACTCGAACTCACACTCGCACTCACACTCGATCACACGCACTCGCACTCAAAATCAAACTTGCACTCTTGCTCGCACTCACACTCGCACTCACACTCGCACTAGCATTCATACTCACTCTCGCACTCGCAATCGCACTCAAACTCCCACTTGCCTCACACTCGAACTCACACTCGCACTCGCATCACACTCGCACTCACACTCGCACTCGCACTCACGCTCGCACTCGCACTCACCCTCACACTCACACAGGCAATCGCACTCACACTCGCACTCGCACTCGCACTCGAACTCGCACTCGCACTCAAAATCGCACTCGCAAAAAAACAAAAACAAAAAAAAAACAAAAAAACAAAAAAAACAAAAAAAATAAAAAAATAAAAAAAATTGCACTCGCACTCACACTCGCACTCACACTCGCACTCGCACTCACACTCACACTCGCACTCCACTCGCACTCAAACTCCACTTGCCCTCACACTCGAACTCGCACTCACACTCGCACTCGCATTCAAACTCGCACTCGCACTCACGCTCGCACTCGCACTCACCCTCACACTCGCACAGGCACTCGCACTCACACTCAACGCACTCGCACTCACACTCGCACTCGAACTCGCACTCGCACTCAAAATCGCACTCGCAAAAAAACAAAAAAAACAAAAAAAAAAAAAACAAAAAAACAAAAAAAATAAAAAATTAAAAAAAATTGCACTCGCACTCACACTCGCACTCGCACTCACACCTGCACTCACACTCACACTCGCACTCACGCTCACTCACACTCACACTCGCACTCGCACTCACACTCGCACTCACACTCGAACACACGCACTCGCACTCAAAATCAACTTGCACTCTTGCTCACATCGCACTCACACTCGCACTAACACTCACACTCGCACTCACACTCGCACTCGAACTCGCACTCGCACTCAAAATCGCACTCGCAAAAAAACAAAAAAAAAAACAAAAAAACCCAAAAAAACAAAAAAAAAAAATAAAAAATAAAAAAAATTGCACTCGCACTCACACTCGCACTCGAACTCGCACTCGCACTCAAAATCGCACTCGCAAAAAAAACAAAAAAAGAAAAACAAAAAAAACAAAAACAAAAAAAAACAAAAAACAAAAAAATAAAAAATAAAAAAATTGCACTCGCACTCACACTCGCACTCACAATCGCACTCACACCTGCACTCACACACACACTCGCACTCACGCTCACACTCGCACTCACACTCGCACTCACACTCGAACTCACGCACTCGCACTGAAACTCAAACTTGCACTCTTGCTCGCACTCACACTCGCACTCGCACTCACACTCAATCACACTCACTCGCACTCAAAATCAAACTTGCACTCTTGCTCGCACTCGCACTCACACTCGCACTAACACTCACACTCGCACTCACACTCGCACTCGAACTCGCACTCAAAATCGCACTCGCAAAAAACAAAAAAAAACAAAAAAACCCCAAAAACAAAAAAAACAAAAAATAAAAAATAAAAAAATTGCACTCGCACTCACACTCGCACTCGAACTCACACTCGCACTCAAAATCGCACTCGCAAAAAAAACAAAAAAAAAAAAAACAAAAAAACAAAAACAAAAAAAACAAAAAACAAAAAAATAAAAATAAAAAAATTGCACTCGCACTCACACCTCACACTCGCACTCACGCTCGCACTCGCACTCACCCTCACACTCGCACTCGCACTCAAAATCGCACTCGCAAAAAGACAAAAAAAAACAAAAAACAAAAAAAAATAAAAATAAAGATTACAAAAATTGCACTCGCACTCACACTCGCACTCACACTCGCACTCGCACTCACACTCACACTCGCACTCTCACTCGCACTCAACTCCCACTCGCACTCACACTCGAACTCGCACTCGCACTCAAATCGCACTCGCAAAAAAACAAAAAAACAAAAAACAAAAAACAAAAAAACAAAAAAAATAAAAAAATAAAAAAAATTGCACTCGCACTCACGCTCGCACTCGCACTCACCCTCACACTCGCACAGGCACTCGCACTCACACTCACACTCGCACTCGCACTCACACTCGCACTCGAACTCGCACTCAAAATCGCACTCGCAAAAAAACAAAAAAAACAAAAAAACAAAAAACAAAAAAAACAAAAAAACAAAAAAATAAAAAATTAAAAAAAATTGCACTCGCACTCACACTCGCACTCGCACTCACACCTGCACTCACACTCACACTCGCACTCACGCTCACACTCACACTCACACGCACTCGCACTCACACTCGCACTCACACTCGATCACACGCACTCGCACTCAAAATCAAACTTGCACTCTTGCTCGCACTCGCACTCACACTCGCACTCGAACTCGCACTCAAAATCGCACTCGCAAAAAAAAAAAAACAAAAAACCCCCAAAAAAAACAAAAAAAATAAAAAATAAAAAAAATTGCACTCGCACTCACACTCGCACTCGAACTCGCACTCGCACTCAAAATCGCACTCGCAAAAAAAACAAAAAAAAAAAAAAAAAAACAAAAACAAAAAACAAAAAAACAAAAAAAATAAAAATAAAAAAAATTGCACTCGCACTCACACCTCGCACTCGCACTCACGCTCGCACTCGCACTCACACTCACACTCGCACAGGCACTCGCACTCACACTCACACTGCACTCACACACACACTCGCACTCACACTCGCACTCGCACTCACACTCGCACTCGAACTCGCACTCGCACTCAAAATCGCACTCGCAAAAAAAACAAAAACAAAAAACAAAAAAAAATAAATAAAATAAAAAAAATTGCACTCGCACTCACACTACACTCGCACTCACGCTCGCACTCGCACTCACCTCACACTCGCACAGGCACTCGCACTCACACTCACACTCGCACTCGCACTCACACTCGCACTCGCACTCGCACTCAAAATCGCACTCGCAAAAAAACAAAAAAAAACAAAAAAAACAAAAAACAAAAAAAACAAAAAAAAAAAAATAAAAAATAAAAAAATTGCACTCGCACTCACACTCGCACTCACACTCGCACTCGCACTCACACTCACACTCGCACTCACACTCGCACTCACACTCCACTGCACTCACTCGAACTCGCACTCACACTCGCACTCGCATTCACACTCGCACTCGCACTCACGCTCGCACTCGCACTCACCCTCACACACACACAGGCACTCGCACTCACTCACACTCGCACTCGCACTCGACTCGCACTCGCACTCAAATTCGCACTCGCAAAAAAACAAAAAAAAACAAAAAAACAAAAAAAACAAAAAAAAAAAAAAAATAAAAAATAAAAAAATTGCACTCGCACTCACACCTACACTCGCACTCACGCTCGCACTCGCACTCACCTCACACTCGCACAGGCACTCGCACTCACACTCGCACTCGCACTCACACTCGCACTCGAACTCGCACTCGCACTCAAAATCGCACTCGCAAAAAAACAAAAAAAACAAAAAACAAAAAAACAAAAAAAAAAAAAATAAAAAATTAAAAAAATTGCACTCGCACTCACACTCGCACTCGCACTCACACTCGCACTCACACTCGCACTCAGCTCACACTCACACTCACACTCGCACTCGCACTCACACTCGCACTCACACTCGATCACACGCACTCGCACTCAAAATCAAACTTGCACTCTTGCTCGCACTCACACTCGCACTAACACTCAACTCGCACTCACACTCGCACAACGCACTCGCACTCAAAATCGCACTCGCAAAAAAAAACAAAAAAACACCCAAAAAAACAAAAAAATAAAAAAATAAAAAAATTGCACTCATCACTCGCACTCGCACTCGCACTCAAAATCGCACTCGCAAAAAAAACAAAAAAAAAAAACAAAAAAAAACAAAAAACAAAAAAACAAAAAAATAAAAAATAAAAAAATTGCACTCACACTCGCACTCACAATCGCACTCACACTCACACCTGCACTCACACAC
>NW_026574753.1:0-6580 GCF_905146905.1 Nyctereutes procyonoides | reverse complement strand
AAAAAAATTCTTGTCTTTTACATTTACCTATATAGTTACTTTTACTGATATTCTTTATTTCTTCATGTGGATTCAAGTTATTATGTAGTATTCTTTCATTTCAGCCTGAATGACTCTTTTTAGCATTTCTTACAGGGCATGCCTGCTAACAAATTTTCTGTTTCTGTTTATCACACGTATGTCTTAATATTGCCCTCATTTTTGAAGGATAGATTTTCTGGAAATCAAATTATTAATTAAAATTATGTTTATTTTTCTCTCAACACACTGAATATATCATCTTACTAGCTTTTTCCTCCATGGTTTCTGAAGAGAACTCAGTTGTTAATCATATTGTGGATCCCTAGTACAGGATAAGCCATTTTTTTCATCTTATTTTCAAGAGTCTTTCTTGGTCTTCAAGTTCTGAAAGTTTGACTATGATGTGTCTAGGTGTCAGTCTCTTTGAACCTATCTTACCTAGAGTTTATTAAACTTCCTGGATATATATATATTAAGACTTTTCTCAAAGTTTTAAATACAAATTTTATATACAAGATCAATGCCACCTGTGAAAAGAGGTAGTTTTATTTCTCCTTTTCAATCTGGATGCCTTTATTTGGCTAATTTTCCTTATAAAAACCATTATTTCTTCAAATATTCTTTTTTTCCCCTTCTCTTCTTTCCTTCCAGAATTCCCATTATGCATATGTTCTTTATTTTTTTTTAAGATTTTCTTTATTTATTCATGAGAGACACAGAGAGAGAGGCAGAGACACGGGCAGAGGGAGAAGCAGGCTCCATGCAGTGAGCCCAATGCAGGACTCAATCCCAGGACCCCGGAATCACGACCTGAGCCAAAGGCAGACTCTCAACCCCTGAGCCCCCCAGGCATCTCTGCATATGTTCTTTAACTTGATGGTGTCCCACAGGTTTTCTGAGATTGTTCACTTTTCTTCACACTTTATTCGGTCTTTTCTCATATGAGATAATTTTAAGTGATCTATCTTTAAGTGCACTGATTCTTTATCCTGCCAACTCAAATCTGCTGTTGAATCTCTAAGTTAAATTTCACTTCACTTATCATATTTTTGGACTCCAGAATTTATATTTAGTTCTTGTTTGTAACTTCCATCTTTTCACTGACATTCTCTATTTGGTAAGACATCATTCTTGTATTTCTTTTAGTTCCTAGACATGGTTTATTCTCCTAAATTTCCTTTCTAAATATGTTCTTTGATTTTTTATATATATATATAATATATTTTTATTGTATATTTTATATATATATATTTTTTTTATATATTTTATTGGAGTTCAATTTGCCAACATATAGTATAATACCCAGTGCTCATCCCGTCAAGTGCCCTCCTTGGGGCCCATCACCCAGTCACCTCATCTGAATAGCTGATTAAAAACATTCACTTAATAAGTGTCATGCCTGTGTTTTCTCAAGGATAATTTCTATTGATTAGCTTTTTTTCCCTATATATGCATCACACTTTCTTGTTTCTTTGTAAATCGCATAATTTTTTGTTGAAAGCAGGACATTTGAAGTAATATAATGTGGCAATTCTGGAAATCAGATCTTCCTTCCCCAGGATCGGTAGTTCCTGTTTGTTACTGTTGTTTCAGTGGTTTTTTAGTGATTTTCTGAGCTGATCTGTCATTTGTATTCTAGCACTAATTGTATTCTACATTGTGTGAGGCCACCGGATTCTCTGCCCATTTAGGTTAATGGTCATCTCATACTTGAATTAGATTTCCTTAAATGACTGGAACCAGTTAAGTCTCCCAGACTCTGCTGAGGATCTTTGTATACATACTGGGGCATATTTTCCACACTCAGGCAGGCAGTTTACAACTCTGTCTTAGCCTTCACATCCTGCTTGCATATAGCTTTAAAATCAGCTGGAGATGAGAGCTTAGAACCTTTTCAAGTTTTTTTCTGAGAATGTACACTGCTCTACATATAGGAGTAATTTTCTATATTCCTAGGAATATGCTGAATCCATTCAAAGTCCTCTATATACATCTAATTTCCCAGCTTTTCCTTTTAGATTTTTTTGTTCTTGTTCAGCTCATTGTTTTCCCCAACTATTATTACCACCTCAGGCAATCGCAATGTTTAATAATTGCCACTGATGACTTTAGATAAATGCTCCTTGAGAAAAGACTACAATGGGTTGGCTTTGAGTCAGTTCAAATAAAAACACTCCTTGTTAGTGGGATTTCCAAGAGGCTGACATATTGGTCAAATATTAGTTATATGGTAATTGAGCTTAGAGGAGCTGAGTCTCATTTGGTCTCTACAGAGGCTGTTAGGCTGCAGGTATTCAATATATGTTATTGGTCTCCAAGGCTACCACTGAGATGGAAAAAGGAGAATAAGACTAAGCAAGTTAAAACACCACAAAGCTGGGGGGAGGGGCAAGATGGCGGAAGAGCAGGGTCCCCAAATCGCCTGTCCCCACCAAATTACCTAGATAACCTTCAAACCATCCTGAAAATTTACGAATTCGGCCTGAGATGTAAAGAGAGACCAGCTGGAATGCTACAGTGAGAAGAGTCCGCGCTTCTATCAAGGTAGGAAGACGGGGAAAAAGAAATAAAGACACAAAAGGCCTCCGAGGGGGAGGGGCCCCGCGAGGAGCCGGGCTAAGGCCGGGGCAAGTGTCCCCAGGACGGGAGAGCCCCGTCCCGGAGGAGCAGGAGCTGCACCAACCTTCCCGGCGGGCGGAAAGGGGCTCGCAGGGAGTTGGAGCAGGACCCAGGAGGGCGGGGATGCCCTCGGGCTCCCGGGGACACTAACAGACACCTGCGCCCCCGGAGAGTGCAACGAGCTCCCTAAGGGCTGCAGCGCGCAAGGCGGGGACCGACCGGAGCAGCTCGGAGGGGCTCGGGCGGCGGCTCCGCGGAGGGGGCTGCGGGGCGGGAGCGCGAATCCACCAGCGCAGGCCCCGGAGCACAGGGCGCCGGGACACAGCCCAGGATCCGGCCTCCCCCGGGACAGGCAGAGGCCGGGAGGGCCCAGGACAGCGAGGACGCTCCTGCCCCGAGCTGAGCAGATCAGCGGCCCCGCCCCGGAGCCTCCAGGCCCTGCGGACAGAGAACCGAGAGCCCCGAGCCCGTAGTTCCTGCGGAGGCTGAATCCAGGCTTCCAGAGTTGCCATAGCCACTGGGGCTGTTCCTCCTGGGGCCCGACGGGGTAAACAACCCCCGCTGAGCCCGGCAGCAGGCAGGGGCAGAGCAGCTCCCCCAAGTGCTAACACCTGAAAATCAGCGCAGCAGGCCCCTCCCCCAGAAGACCAGCTAGAGGGACCAGTGATACTCCCCCGTGTTCCAATACAACTTGTTTTTGGCCACTCTGCACTGAGCAAAATGACTAGAAGGAAAACCTCACTTCAAAAGAAAGAATCAGAAACAGCCCTCTTTCCCACAGAGTTACAAAATCTGGATTACACTTCAATGTCAGAAAGCCAATTCAGAAGCACCATTATACAGCTACTGGTGGCTCTAGAAAAAAGCATTAAGGCCTCACGAGACTTCATGACTGCAGAATTTAGATCCAATCAGGCAGAAATTAAAAATCAATTGAATGAGATGCAATCCAAACTAGAAGTCCTAACGACGAGGGTTAACGAGGTGGAAGAACGAGTGAGTGACATAGAAGACAAGTTAATGGCAAAGAGGGAAACTGAGGAAAAAAGAGACAATCAATTAAGGGACCATGAAGACAGATTAAGGCAAATAAATGACACTCTAAGGAAGAAAAACCTACGTTTAATTGGGGTTCCCGAGGGCGCCGAAAGGACAGAGGGCCAGAATATGTATTTGAACAAATCCTAGCTGAAAACTTTCCCAATCTGGGAAGGGAAACAGGCATTCAGATCCAGGAAATAGAGAGATCCCCCCCTAAAATCAATAAAAACCGTTCAACACCTCGACATCTAATAGTGAAGCTTGCAAATTCCAAAGATAAAGAGAAGATCCTTAAAGCAGCAAGAGACAAGAAGTCCCTGACTTTCATGGGGAGGAATATTAGGGTAACAGCAGACCTCTCCACAGAGACCTGGCAGGCCAGAAAGGGCTGGCAGGATATATTCAGGGTCCTAAATGAGAAGAACATGCAACCAAGAATACTTTATCCAGCAAGGCTCTCATTCAAAATAGAAGGAGAGATAAAGAGCTTCCAAGACAGGCAGGAACTGAAAGAATATGTGACCTCCAAACCAGCTCTGCAAGAAATTTTAAGGGGGACTCTTAAAACTCCCCTTTAAGAAGAAGTTCAAGTAACTCTGAACGTGAATGGGCTTAATGACCCCATCAAAAGGCGCAGAGTTTCAGACTGGATAAAAAAACAGGACCCATCTATTTGCTGTCTACAAGAGACTCATTTTAGACAGAAGGACACCTACAACCTGAAAATAAAAGGTTGGAGAACCATTTACCATTCAAATGGGTCTCAAAATATACCCTAAAAACTACAGAACACTTCTGAAAGAAATTGAGGAAGACACAAAGAGATGGAAAAATATTCCATGCTCATGGATTGACAGAATTAATATTGTGAAAATGTCAATGTTACCCAGGGCAATTTACACGTATAATGCAATCCCTATCAAAATACCATGGACTTTCTTCAGAGACTTAGAACAAATTATTTTAAGATTTGTGTGGAATCAGAAAAGACCCCAAACAGCCAGGGGAATTTTAAAAAAAGAAAACCATATCTGGGGGCATCACAATGCCAGATTTCAGGTTGTACTACAAAGCTGTGTTCATCAAGACAGTGTGGTACTGGCACAAAAACAAACATATAGATCAATGGAACAGAACAGAGAACCCAGAAGTGGACCCTGAACTTTATGCTCAACTAATATACGATAAAGGAGGAAAGACGATCCACTAGAAGAAAGACAGTCTCTTCAATAAATGGTGCTGGGAAAATTGGACATCCACATGCAGAAGAATGAAACTGGACCACTCTCTTGCACCATACACAAAGATAAACTCAAAATGGATGAAAGATCTAAATGTGAGACAAGATTCCATCAAAATCCCAGAGAAGAACTCAGGCAACACCCTTTTTGAACTTGGCCACAGTAACCGGAGAAGGACAAACAGTGTATGTTCTCATTCATTTGGGGAATATGAATAATAGCGAAAGGGAATATATGGGAAGGGAGAAGAAATGTGTGAGAAATATCAGAAAGGGAGACAGAACATAAAGACTTCTAACTCTGGAAATGAACTAGGGGTGGTGGAGGGGGAGGAGGGTGGGGGGTGGGGGTGAATGGGTGACGGGCACTGGGGGGTACACTTGACGGGATGAGCACTGGGTGTTATTCTGTATGTTGGTAAATTGAACACCAATAAAAATTAATTTATAAAAAAAAAAAAAAAAAAGGACCAGACCCTACAAACAAAAAAAAAAAAAAAAAAAAAAACACCACAAAGCTTGGTGTTATTTCTGATTCAGAATTTTCTCAAATAAATATTTTTCAAATTGTTGCAATCTTTGGTTAATTTCCAGGGTTTTGAAAAAGTTGATTTTCCACTATTCTCATTCCTTTATGAAAGAGAGGATTTTTGAAGGTCCTTACTCTACCATTCCTCCTGATGTCACTTCCTCCCATAATTTTTAAATAGCTTTTTTAGTGGTTTTATTATCTGCTTTAATATGTACCCAGTTACACATCCTTTCTTGTCCTATGACAGTTAAGAGTCTACAGGATCAAACTGAAAAGGGAAAAAAGCTGTATATAGATCAATAAAAGAATCCATTTGATCACCACTATCCACTCTGCATAGACATGACAGTTTTTCATGCTTCACTAACAGAGTCACAGGGCAAGTGGACACACAGCAAGCAACCTCTTACAGATTAGAAAACACGCTTTATCGACTCCTCAAAACTTGGTTCATTTTTTTAAAGTTTTTGAAAATGTTAATCAAATTAAAGCATGACCAAAGTTAAATATACCCCAAACATTAATGAAAGAAAGTAATAGTCCTCTGTCCCAGAGTGAACCATTTTCAACAATTTATATTCTGAGTTCTTTGAAAAATTATCTGCACATTTTAAATAATATGTTTATCCCACTAACTCTTCATTTATCAAATCTAGATATTATTATTCCCTTACTGCTATAACTTCAAAAATTATGATGCTTAGATCCTTATTTTTAGTTTTTTAATGGTCACTTTTACTTTAGGTTATTAATATAATATAATTTTTCCCACCAACAGAAATGGAATCTTACTCTTCAGATTCATAATAAAAGGTTCATTGCAACCCTTTGTTTCCTTCACATTTCCTCCCTTTTTCATTTTCTCAGCTTCATTTAGGAATACTTTTATTTTTCCATTGTCAAGGTTGATAATATTTACATTCTGTTCTGAAACATTTTTATTTTTTGCACTTAGTCTCTAGGTTAACCCTAAATGTTGAAAAACAATTAACAATATTTCTATTATTATTACTCTTGTTCAGAGCACAGCTACGTAGGAACTATGATGAAATTTCCTTCCCCGAGATTGTAATGTAATTATATCTGTGATACTCAAAGGGCAATCTTCCTAATGACAAGGTAAAATG